>NW_015548792.1:74999-79785 GCF_001515605.1 Sinocyclocheilus anshuiensis | reverse complement strand
CTTTATGCACCAAGAGCTTGTAACACTCCAAAGAGAAAGGAAAAATTGTAATCGCATCATATGACCCCTTTAATTTAGGCTACGTCCACACGAAGCCAGAGTTTTCCCTATCCGATCTTTTTTTTTCCCCTCTTCTCAAGGCCCTGGGGGGCAATCCGCACTGTTTCGAGGTCATCACCGCCACCATGGTGTACTACGTAGGGGAGAACACCGGCGGACCCCACCTCCACATCCACAACCCTGCGCTGGCTGCCGGTGGCGTGGGGCTGGAGGTGGCCCAGGGCTGGGAGAGGGCCATCCGCCAGGCCCTGATGCCCGTTCCAGTAACACCACAGCCCAGCGTGGGCGCTGCTGCGGGACAGAGTAAAGATCACAGTGAGTAGCAAAGTCAGAACTCTGTATTTCTTATTTATTGTCTTTTAAAAACATGTGAAGTGAATCTTCATTTTTATCCATGAAGTATAAAAGGAGATATTTAACAGAATGTACATACTGCTGTTTTACATACAATTGCTAAATGTAACACTCCAAAGAGAAAGGAAAAATTGTAATCGCATCATATGACCCCTTTAATTTAGGCTACGTCCACACGAAGCCAGAGTTTTCCCTATCCGATCTTTTTTTTTCCCCTCTTCTCAAGAAATATCTGCGTCCACACGAAACCACGAAACCGACACACGTGGGCTGATGATGTCATCGTTTAAGAAAACATACGGATTCAACCATATGATTAGTGTAAAAATTTGACTTTGAAACTGTTTTCACTCAGGAATTGCTGGTAAATTTCACAAATAATTACAAAGAAACAGCAAGTAACACACTGAATTAAACATGGAATTTTGAAGTAGTGAACTAGTATTTTCTTGTTCTAACTTAGTTTTATTTACAATCTTGAAAAATATGTGTTTACAGTGATAGTTTCAAGCCGTATGAAAAGACCAGGGGTCTCATTTATAAACGTTGCGTACGCACAAAATGGCATAAAAATATGCGTAAGCAGTTTTCCACGCACATATCCGGATTTATAAAAAAATATACTTGCCGTAAATATGTACGCACCGTACTAGACCATGCATACGAACTCATTTGGAGTGAGAAAAGTAATGAAGTAAACGATTTTAAACTCTGTTTTCATTTCGATATGCATTTGCATTAAATATTCCACTCTCATTCATGGAGATAAGCACTGAAATTACAAAAAGTCATTACGCAGAAGTTAAACAAAAAATATATTAAAGGGGTCATATGATGCTGCTACCCAAAATTCCGGATCCGTGTGGACGAAACGCCTATATGATACAAAATTTATGCGTATACAGCTAAACGCGTCTCCGTGTGGACGGGGCCTTAGACATAATGGATGCGCTCGATCACTTTTCCTGTTTGAATGACAGCGAGGAGTGCTGTAGATGCACAATAATTCATATTTAAACTAAACTGCAAATCTCATGGTACGAGAAAATATTTTTAGTGAGAACAATGATCAAAGATACGCACTTACTTCGATATTATGGCGGACTGCTGGATTCAGTGGTCGAACGGTCCATTGTCCAGTTTGAATAGGAACAATGATGATATGATAGTTTACTGTACAACCGCAGCTGCACGGAGGTGTTGATGTCATGTGAAGGCATCTCCACAACATTATGAAAAATGCCACTGTATTTGAAGGATACAGCTTGAAGAAAGTGATACAAATTTGCACATTTCCTTTTTAAAATATTTTCAGTAATACGCCGAGTCAGACAATTGTATTTACACTGTAATAAACATGGGCCTAGCTGTTTCCACTAAAAATAGATGTTCACCTTATCAGCAAAACTGCATAAATTTAATTTGATTTGAATTGTTTAAAACAATTGAAATGCTAGAAAAAAGTGTAAAAGAAAGAGATCAACTCTATTCTAAAATATATCTGAGAACTATTTTTAGCCGTTCTGTTTTTATGAATATTTTATATATTTTTTATAAAACATAAGGATACTGGATAATTTTTAGCAATAAAAAAATAATGTGTATGGCACAAATGGCATTATAGTCCATATCTCATATTTCCTTAAAGTCTCGGTGTTAAACATGGTGTCACGTACATGGAAATGATGTGCAAATGAGGTTATGCATAGTAAAACTAGGCGTTGTAAAGGCCCGTTCACACCAAGCACGATACTATAAAGATAATGATAAAGATATAGTTCTAAAAATCGTTCTCAATATTAAAGAATAGCAGAGTCCACACCACAACTATAACAATAAAGGCACAGAGAAACGATATCGTTGGAATCCCTTCCAGAGCATTTTTTTTCCAGCTGATGAACGATACAAACATTGACAGCCAATCAGAATCCATCCTGCTATAACGAGCTCGAGAATTTAAAGTGGCAGACGCACATGTGCTTAGAATAAACGGACGATATCGTTCGCTGGTGTAGACTCTAATATCATTATCTTTATAGTTATCGTTCTTGGTGTGAACGGGGCTTAAGCCTCATATTTGGTGATTTCAGGGAGGAGTCGGGGTGGAGATGCACGTAAGCACAATCTTCCCCTGACTGGAATTTATAAAGGGATTTTTGCGCAGGTTCTGACGTACGCATGGTTTTATAAATCTCAAAACTTTTGTGCGTATGTAAACTTTTAGGATGAAATCTATGGAGAGTTTTATAAATGAGACCCCAGAATTGTAGATTTTGAACACTTGGCACTTCATGACACATGAAGTTTGACCATAATTTCTCTTTTAGGCAAACTGTCTCTTTAAGGCTTAAAGAGATCACCCAGAAATGAAAATTCTGTCATCATTTACTCGCCCTCAAGTTGTCCCAGACCTGTTTGAGTTTCTTTCTTCTGTTGAACACAAAAGACAGTGTTTTAAAGAGGAAGCAGTCAGTAAAATTTACATTATTTAGTAAACTGATTGCCAATTTAAAAATATATATATATTAGACACGATTAATGTAAGCATTTTAAAGAAAAAAAGGATGTTTTGTGCACAGAAACAATCTATCACAGTGTGCGAGTACCGCATTGAAATCTCTTTCATGCTGTCTTGCGCTTGAATGGCTAAAAACACTTTAATGAAAGTGAAAGTGACGTGACGTGGCGTGGCCAAGTATGGTGACCCATTCTCGGAATTAGTGCTCTGCATTTATCCCATCCAAAGTGCACACACACAGCAGTGAACACACACACACCGTGAACACACACCCGGAGCAGTGGGCAGCCATTTTTTTTTTTGCTGCGGCGCCCGGGGAGCAGTTGGGGGTTCGGTGCCTTGCTCAAGGGCACCTCAGTTGTGGTATTGAAGGTGGGAGAGAATGCTGTACATTCACTCCCCCCACCTACAATCCCTGCCGGTACGAGACTCGAACCCGCAACCTTTGGGTTATGAGACTCGAACCCGCAACCTTTGGGTTACGAGTCTGACTCTCTAACCATTAGGCCACAACTTCCCCTATGTTTACACTGACAAGACTAAACTTTCTTGAGGAAGCAGCACTAGCCCGATCATTTAGACAGGTGATTAGTTAAACACTGGAGCATCCTGTTAACAGCAGGTAAGATCATTGTATTCGCAGGTAAACATAAAATATGCTATATAACACTACTGGTGACGAGCCGGGGTAATGCAAATATGTCTGACATAACAATGCGTCATGAACGATATTGTATGAAGCATTATTTGTTTACATCATATTGTGCCAAAAGTTGGGGCCAGTATGTTTTTTAAAGACATAAATAGTTTTATTCAGCCAGGATGCATTAAATTGATCTAATGTGACAGTAAAGTGACTATTTTAAATGAATGCTGTCATTCAGCGTTGCATCAGAGGACTAAATTAAATTTGAAAATGTATTCAAATAGAAAACAATTATTTTAAGCTGTAATAATAATAATACACAGTATTACCATTTTTACTGTATTTTTGATCAAATAAATGCAGCCTTGGTGAGACTTCTTTCAGAAATATTTTACCAACCTCAAAATTTAGAACAGTAGTGTAATAGTTACATTTAGCGCTACATGCTATTAAAAATTTACAATTATCCAAAAAGACTATAAAAAGTGCACTTTAATTAATTAAAAAGACACATGACCTGTCATGACATAAAATTAGCCAAGTTACTGCTACTGAAAATAATAATAATTTTACTCTATGCAATGATTTTAGCCAGTCCTCCACTTTACAAAGCATAAACATAAAAGCACATCTTAAGAAAATGAGCAACACACAATATTCAAAATACTGCACAAACTGCAGATGTAAGTCAACAGCATGGTCCCGAATGATGTTTGGATGTATGGATCAGCATGTGTGTGATAAATCATTGAAACAGAATGAAGTTGGAAGTTTAAAATGTCCAAACAAGCAGTCATTGATGAAGCAATGGTACAAACTGAGACGGGCGTGAATAGTGACTTTCAGGCAGATTTGCAGCTCTATTCTGGAGAGTAAATGGCTGAGCTTAAGTATTTAATATCCTGATGCACCTCTATGTAATTGTGTTGAGAGACAGAAGATTAAAAAGGTTTGACAGGTCTGGATTAATGAAAGCTGTTTAGTTATGAAACAAACACACTTTTGATTCAGTATTCAGAGGAGATTTCAGCCCAGAGATGAGTGACATACTTAATTAAGGGTTCGTCTGGAGGCAAAACCAACCCAAAAAATAAACAGAAAGAGCACAAAGTGCTTAAAGAATTACTATGTAGCTCACACTTGTCATTTTCAGAGTAATTTACAATTTATTATATATTTCAGATATGATACTGACAAAAATATATATA
>NW_015548792.1:21753-74478 GCF_001515605.1 Sinocyclocheilus anshuiensis | reverse complement strand
TCAGCTTTGACGAAACTCCTCTCAGCTAGCACGTCTTTTCAAAGTGAAAGTAGCCTTGTCACTAGGGATGGGAGTATCGATCCTAAGTATCGATATATTGATACTGACGCAAGTATCGAAAGTATCGATACTCAAACTAAGAATATCGATACTAAGGTGTGTGTTTTATTTACCAGTGATTTTGTTTATTTAAAATAATAATATTGAGTTATTTCACAATAAACAAATTGAAATCGTAGCCTACATAGTTTGTACAATTACATTTATTTAAATTGAACGTTGAAAGATAATATAGATCATGTTCTATTCTGTAATGTTAATAGATTTCTATTAACATTACAGAATAGAACATGATCTATATTATACACTGTCAGAACAAAAAGGTTGCATTTTATGGATGCAAAAGCCTGTCACTGGCAGTCCCTTATGATAATGAACCATGGTTTTACTAAAATGACCATAGTTCAACTGTAGTATTTGTAGATTTGAATCATGTGTAAACAAAAACACATTTGAACCATGTGTAAACAAAAATATAACCTAATAAATTACAATTAAGGTGTATTGAATGTTAAAATGTGTTTTACTCTTAGTAATTTAATAACTGAATACATTTAATCATTTAAAAGTTTAGTTCAGAAGTATCGTATCGGTATCGATATCAACGATACTGCCTTGAAAAATATCGGTATCGCATCGAAAACAAAATAAGTGGTATCGCCCATCCCTACTTGTCACCTGACCTGAATACAGCGCGCTGATTCGCTAAAATGGACTTAACGGCTTCTGTTCAAAAACAACAAGGGCGCTTGTCAGCTTCTGCAGTAAAACATGAACTTGCCTTGAAAGTGGAAAATATATATATATATATACAGTATATATATTTTTGTCTGCTTCATATTTTCCTACGTCCAGATTTGACATTTGAACATTACCCAGATGAAATGCCAAAGCTAATCTAACTGTATGTGTATTGCAGAGGAACTGTCCATCAGCATTTCTGTATCTAACAGTCAAATCCAGGAAAATGTGGTGAGTGTCTGACTGTGTTTACCGAAAATATTTCACAACTACACACTCTCTTTATTCACACTTCTGCATGTTCAGTCATGTCCATGGTCAAGCCACACCGCAAGAGTGAAGAACTGAGAGACGAAATAAAAAAAATTGGGGTTATTAATTTAACTGTAGACTGAGAAATTGTATTTGGATTGAATGTATTGGTGAAATTATATTTGATTTTAATATTTATTTTTTGCTCCATCTTTAGGACATCAGCTCAATCTATCAGATCTTTGCTGATGAAGTGTTGGGTTCTGGACAGTTTGGCATCGTTTATGGAGGTACACTCTAAAAAAAATAATGCAGTGGCTTTGTGAATATACCAGTAATAAATAACTATACTACCTTAATACAATCTCTGGATATCACTTAAGTTTACATTTGTTATTTTCATATATTTCACAAAAACAAACTGGTATTTGATGTGCAAATTATATTTTTCATATATACTTAATTTTTTTTTTTGTTAAATTTGAATCCAAATATTTGAGACTGTAGAAATTATACTGATCAGTTTCAAGAACTGCAATTATTACTTATTTCATAATTAATTTTCTTCATCTTTAACCACAGTTTAAGAAATTAAGTAAGCTGTACACAATGAACAATCGCACAAAGAGAGGGAAATCTGCTTTTCCCAGCATGCTTTGATATGGAGAGTAATATGTTGAAATTAGTTGCTATTTTGTGTTTGTTTGTTTGTTTACATCACTCATAAATACTGATTTTAAAATTGGCTTACTCATGTATTTGAGTTACCTTAACTCATTGGATCTATTAGTTTTGTCGTGGTACCAAATTTACTACTTTTATAAGGTGTATTTCATTAATTTCATAGCTTTAAATATTACTCAATATTTTTAAGTGTAAAAATATTTCATTAAAAAAAAAATAATAATACATCATAGTTTAAGTTTTAGGGTGGTTACAGTGGAAAATGTAGTTTTCTTTATTATATTATAGTTTGACAATGAACACATTGCAAACATGCTTTACATGTCTTGAAATAATAATTTCTTAACATTAAACATTGACTGTCACTATTTATTCACCTGTTTCTCATCGTTTAACATTAAAATTTATTAAAGTAGTTGGCGCCAATAGCCTAGTGGGCAGTGCGCCGACATATTAAACCACGTGTGTTACAACTTACCCCGCGTTACTTTGTTATATTATATTATATTATATTATATTATATTATATTATATCAGTTGTGTAATTCTTATCCTGTCGGCTCTGTCTGGGTGTATTTTGTAGAGTTTATATATCCCCTTTATCTGTTTTAAGGGAAACATAGAAAAACAGGCAGAGATGTGGCCATCAAAGTAATAGACAAAATGAGATTCCCCACCAAACAGGAGAGCCAGCTGAGAAATGAGGTTGCCATTTTACAGGTGATCAGTCTTTTTAATTTGATTATTGAGAAATTGTGGCTGTAGATACCACTCAAACAGTGTCTTCCTTATTTCATAATGCTGGAGACAAGTGGTCCTCTTTAATATGTTTAATATGTGACTGCTGTTCTTTTCTTACAGAATTTGCATCATCCTGGCATTGTAAACCTGGAGTGTATGTTTGAGACTCCAGAGAGAGTCTTTGTTGTCATGGAGAAACTCCACGGTGACATGCTGGAGATGATCTTGTCCAGTGAGAAGAGCAAACTTCCAGAGCGCATCACCAAGTTTCTGGTCACACAGGTTTGCAAATATCTTTGTTTTCTTCTGTCCTTGCAAATCCTATTTTTCATGTTTATCTCTTGTATTCTGAAGTGCATTTTGTTTCGATGAGGCAGTAGTCTGGATCTCATCTAGAGCTAAATTAGAGCGGCGAGTCTGTGGGTTGAGCAGTTGGGCCCCTGGGGGCCACGAGAGCTCATCTATTAGTCATGGATCTGAAGCCACAGAGCTGCTGTGATGTGGCTAAGATGCTTCTGTTTCAATGAATATAAATGGCAATGTTTAATGATTGTGATTGCATCCATGTTTGTTCTCGACATGTAGCCCAATGCCCGATGTCAGTGGTGTTGGTCTCGCATCCTATCAAACCAAGCATTCATACACCACTGTTCAAAATTTGGGGTCAGTAAGATTTTTTAATGTTCTTGCAAGAAGTCTCTTAAGCTCACCAGTGTTGCATTTATTTGCTCAAAAATACTGTAAAAACAGTGATATTATGAAATATTATTACAATTAAAAAATAACTGTTTTCTATGTGAATATATTTTAAAATGAAATGTATTCCTGTGATGCAAAGCTGAATTTGTTTTAGCATCATTACTCCAGTCTTCAGTGTCACTGACATGCTAAACATTTATTTATTTATACGTTTTTATTGTCACTTTTGATGACATCAATTTAATGTTCTTGCTGCATTAAAGTATTAATTTCTTTTAAAAAAAAAGAAAAAGAAAAAGTTGTGTTACTAAAAACATTGTTACTAACCCCAAACCTTTGAACAGTAATGTGATATGAGATTGAATGAAGTCCTGATGGACATGAGTTTTGTTTTTGGTGTTTTTATGATTCTTAAGCGTGTGTTTTTACATTTCCTCTTGCCTGTTTTACCTATTAAAACTTTAATATTAAACTAACCTTTAATTCGCACAGCATGCCTCCTAAATATGTTACTGGCATTACTCTCAGTCTATCAGTCCAGAAAGCTTGAAAGCTGTACTGTAATATGAAACTGTTAGCTGCTCATCTAGAGCATGTAGTATGTTTTCATACTGGGGAGAAATCACATCTATCTATCTATCTATCTATCTATCTATCTATCTATCTATCTATCATCTATCTGTCTGTCTGTCTGTCTGTCTATCTCTGTCCGTCCGTCCGTCTATCTCTGTCTATCCATCCATCCGTCCGTCTGTCTGTCTGTCAATCTATCGGTCTGTCTGTCGACCTATCGATCTGTCTGTCTGTCTATCCGTCCGTCCGTCTGTCCATCTATCGGTCGGTCTATCTATCTATCTATCTATCTATCTATCTATCTATCTATCTATCTATCTATCTATCTATCTATCTATCTATCTATCTATCTATCTATCTATCTATCTATCTATCTATCTATCTATCTATCTATCTATCTATCTATCTATCTATCTATCTATCTATCTATCTATCTATCTATCTATCTATCTATCTATCTATCTATCTATCTATCTATCTATCTATCTATCTATCTATCTATCTATCTATCTATCTATCTATCTATCTATCTATCTATCTATCTATCTATCTATCTATCTATCTATCTATCTATCTATCTATCTATCTATCTATCTATCTATCTATCTATCTATCTATCTATCTATCTATCTATCTATCTATCTATCTATCTATCTATCTATCTATCTATCTATCTATCTATCTATCTATCTATCTATCTATCTATCTATCTATCTATCTATCTATCTATCTATCTATCTATCTATCTATCTATCTATCTATCTATCTATCTATCTATCTATCTATCTATCTATCTATCTATCTATCTATCTATCTATCTATCTATCTATCTATCTATCTATCTATCTATCTATCTATCTATCTATCTATCTATCTATCTATCTATCTATCTATCTATCTATCTATCTATCTATCTATCTATCTATCTATCTATCTATCTATCTATATCTGTCTGTCCATCCGTCCGTCCGTCAGTCTGTCTGTCGATCTATCGGTCTGTCTGTCTCTCTGTCTATCTATCTATCTATCTATTTATCTATCTGTCCAGCCATCCGTCCGTCCTACCTATCTATCTATCTATCTATCTATCTATATATCTATCTATCTGTCTCTGTCTATCCGTCCGTCCATCCGTCCGTCCGTTGGTCTGTCTGTCTATTTATCTATCTATCCGTCTGTCCGTCCGTCCATCTATCGGTCTCTCTGTCTGTCTGTCTGTCTATCTATCTATCGATCTTTCTGTCTGTCTGTCTTATCGATCTATCGGTCTGTCTGTCAGTCAGTCAGTCAGTCAGTCATATTATATTGATGGCCAGATAAAGCTTTTGACAGACCATCCAGCTGATACCTGCATGCAATTAAGTGACTGCTTTGCTGTCATAGATCCTTGTGGCTTTGCGACATCTCCATTTCAAGAACATTGTTCACTGTGACCTGAAGCCAGAAAATGTGCTGTTGGCATCTGCGGAGCCGTTTCCTCAGGTAAACAACAGTGAATAAAACACATTACCCTTAAAAAAATCACCATATAATAAGCACCGGGTTTCCCAAACTAGGGGTTTGAGTTGACGAAAAGAGAACAGTTAAATAATTTAGCCTTCAAGTAAATACTTGTGAGTTCCTGTGACAAAACTTGAGCAAATTAGACCACTTGCTCAATGAGATCACTCTCTTGTTTCAGGTAAAATTGTGTGACTTTGGGTTTGCTCGGATCATCGGGGAAAAATCTTTTCGGCGCTCAGTGGTGGGCACACCAGCATATCTGGCCCCAGAGGTGCTGCGCAGTAAAGGCTACAACCGTTCCCTGGACATGTGGTCAGTGGGAGTCATTATCTATGTCAGTTTGAGTGGCACCTTCCCCTTTAATGAGGACGAGGACATTAACGACCAAATCCAGAACGCAGCTTTCATGTACCCACCAACACCCTGGAAAGAGATCTCTGCAGAAGGTAAGCAGTCACACTTTACTGATTTCAAGCTACTTTCTAAACTAAAGAATTAACCTGTTTTCTCAGCACCACCGTGTTTTTGTTACAGAGCAGTTGCAGTTGCTGAGAGTAAACCAAAATATAAACTGGTTTTGTACATTTTTGGAAGAAATAGGCAGTAGTGCATGACGGATAAGATGTTTTCATTTGTCTGAAGAAAGAGGGAGATGTCTGTCAGACAGCGCGCAGACTGTCCACCCCCACGTCTGTTTAGAATAGTTCTTTCTGCCCAGGACCTGAGAGATTATATCAGCCTCTCCCAATTTCAGTCTGTCACACTCCTCTACCAGACTATAAATGTCATTTCTCTGTCTCTGTGTTTCACATCATTACATGTTTAGTTTTATAGTTGGGTTTATTTTTGTTGGAGCAATTATACTCAAATTCATCATTACAATAGTTGAATTTATTGTTGAACGTTGTGTGAAGAAACTTACATAACAGCTCTATACTTATTTTGTATTACTATATTACCATTCTAAATATCCTGATCTATCACGGTTTTTTCGGAGAACAATTGTTTTCAGCATTGATAAAAATAAGAAATGTTTCTTGAGCACCAAAAAGAATCATGTGACACTGACTTTCAGTTTACAAGTCCAATTGGACTAGTAATATACTCCAGTATTCCAATACTTCTTGGGACTAAACTGGCTTTACGTTTTTCTTTTGTGTTGCTGTGAAGTATACTGTGAACTTATAGGTATACTATTAGTTATATACTTCTAGCCCACTTTCTAGTAGTTTATGGAAGCACACTTTGAATTATACTCCGTAAATGTTCTTAGCTAAGAGTTTCCTCTTAAAACCTATTTACAAAACTTTTACTAGGAATTGGGAGAAATCTTAAGCTAAGAGAAAGGGCGGGGTTGATCTTGTTGCTATGGATGATGAAGAATTTAATGAGAATGAGAAAAAATGAAGAATTATGAGAAAGAACATTTTATGTACTTATCAGAGATATAAAGTACACTAGATGTATACTCTCATTTTGGGGTTAAAACAAGTACACCAACAGCACACTATTTATGTAAGGGTACAGATTGATCTCTTTGGAAATGTGGCCCAGATCTGTAATATTGTAACATTCTGATCATGTATTAACCATCCTATCTATGTCCACAATCTCCAATTGAACTCTACAGCTACAGATCTGATCAACAACCTTCTCCAAGTCAAGATGAGGAAGCGATACAGCGTGGACAAGACCCTCAGTCATCCGTGGCTACAGGTAAGGAACCTAAAAGCCTGCAAAACGGCTTCTCTGAATGTTTTAGAGCTTTATACCTCAACTTATACATGTCTGCACTGCCCCAGGACTACCAGACGTGGCTCGATCTGCGAGAGTTTGAGACGCGCCGAGGGGAACGCTACATTACTCACGAGAGCGACGATGCACGCTGGGAAAAGTACGCTTACGAGCACAGTCTGGTGTATCCGAAGCACTTCATCATGGCTCCAAACCTCGATGATATGGACGAGGACCCCTAGTGGCCATATGAGCCGAACTGAAAACAAGGTCAGATGAAGGCAGGACCTGTTAATGGTCTGTTGCTATGGAGATTGAAACGCATCAGCAATCTGAAGCAGACTTTGAGGGGAGCAAACTGTTACAAAGCCAGCGAGGTCGACCGCTCTCTGGATGTCAACAAGAGTCATCCACACTGCTAATGAAGATGAATGCTGTTTCAGAGCGTGGAAATGCAGTATTCGCGGGGAGTGCATTCAGAAGTCTTAATGACTCTTCTTTTCCAAACGGTGCTGTTATGTTTGTTTCTTATTGAGGTGTGTGTTCTGAATGTCAGAAACTCGTGTTACAATAATATAAAGGTTAGTAACAGATGTGAATATTGGGGAGAACGATGCAGTCGTTTATAGTAGTTTCATTTTGAAAGCATCAAACTGGAACGTGCGTTTTTGAAATTCCTATTCTATGATTTTCTAATTCGTTTTGTCCTTAAATATAGGTTACACAGGAGACTGAATGATTTCAAAAGGGTCGTTTTTTTGCACTAAACAATACAACCACTGCAGCTGGTACAATTAAACGAATTATGTGACGTAACAGCACACCATTCTTGAAGAATCCAGAAGATGGCGCTTGTGTCGGACAGCTACACTTAAGCTCTGAATGGGAAGGAATGGGAGATATTATCTTCAGCGGACCAAAGACATTCGCGTCAATCGTGACTCTTGTTCTTACGTCGTTTTAGAGCTGATGTTCTCAGAGCCATTCTGTTTATTTATTCCTCGTACTGCAGTCTTAAAATCTAATAGCAGCTAAGCAGTGCAGAAAGATGTGTCGGTCAAAAGCCTACTGTGAGAAAGCTTTGACTTATTAGCAAAGCTCTTTTAATACAAAAAAGTAATGTATTGAAAATAACTGCTAACAACTTTTATTAGAAGAAGATGAACAGTGTTATATTCTTTTTTTAATTTTTTATATGGTATGTATTGTACTCAAGAATGAACCTTTCTATGAATCCCAGAACTGGAAAATCTGAAAAATATTTTTGGTAATGGACTTTTTGTTGTTGTACAAACCACCTACAATATTCAAATTAAGCTGGATCCTCTCTACACACACAACATAGTGAAAATGAGCAAATATGATGGGAAAAGAAGCCATTTTTAAGTAGTTTATTTTCATTGTCCATGAAATGAAAACTGTACCATACACAATGAAATATGGGAGAAACAGATTGAGGATTCCTCTGAATCATGATGTTGCCGCTGGATTGGCAAGTGTAAGTGTTCTGTATATTTTAGTACATACTGGTTCAATAAAAGCTATACACTCCATGTGTTTGGGGTGATTATTCAAGGTTTTGGATTTGCTGATGGTGGAGGAGAGGTCTGACAAAATGAAGTTTTTGACATTTTTGCAGGTCATGAAATGATCAGCAGACCCAATAGACCTGGGCATGTCTGCACCAGAATATCATGAGGAGTTTCACACATACAGCCCTTTACACAAAAGTACTGCTATATTTTTGATTACAGATCTTGTGTGAACAAGACGAATATCGGTTCTGGCAACTTGCTGTGCTTCACAAGTCAATCATCACTGTATTGCATTGCATTATATGTTTTGATAATAAAACTGAGCATTTAAATATCAATATTCTTATATATACTTTGTGTCAAAAAAATGGAGTTTCATATGGCAGGTTTTACTGGCTGGGTTAAGCATCTGATGTTGTGGGTCTGTACGGCTGGTGTGTGTGTGTGTGTGTGTGTACAGGTTTATATATTCTGGTGGGGACCTAAACCTGAATACACACAGACTCATGGGGACTCGTGTCACGGTGGGGACCTAAATTGAGGTCCCCAGTGGTACAAAAGCTTATAAATCATACAGAATTAGTTTTTTTGAGAAAGTAAAAATGCAGAAAGTTTCCTGTGAGGGGTAGGTTTAGGTGTAGGGTTGGTGTAGGGCAATAGAAAATACAGTTTGTACAGTATAAAAACCATTATGCCTATGGAATGTCCCCACAAGGATAGCTGACCAGACTGTGTGTGTGTGTGTGTGTTCAGAGCAGTGAGCCACAGTATGAGAGTGGCACCACAAATCAGCTCCAATCAACAGCAGCTGGATGCATTTATGTAACCGCTGAGATCAGGCACTGTGGCCTTCCTCACAACACTCACATTTATGAAACGGAAGAGGACTGGCTAAGTTTACTTTCATATTTAAATGAGCTGTATGTCTTCATGTTTCTCAGAGATGAACAAATTTGGATAATCTGTGTCAAATGGTGCTATTGAACTCACAACCATAAGAGTAACTGCATTCTCCTCAGATTTTAGATTCGTTACTCCACTCTCACAGGTTTGCTATGAATGGGAATTTACTACAATGGAAAAAGCTGTCTTGAATCACATTTATATGCTTGAGGTCAATAAGTCAAGTGTAGGGGTCCTGGAATATTTACTCATAGCAGGGTCTTGGGGGCAAAAAAATTGAAAACCATGTTATCTTCAGGAAATACACTGTATTTTAATGTTGTTTTTTAATCCTTTCGCCAACTAAACTAAGAGACTAAGGATAGTTTGAGAACCTTTAAATAACTATACAGGGGCTTAACGGGTTCTTCAACCACCCCAAAAAAATGCTGAAGAACCAATTTTGTGTATGTGAGTGAGTGAGTGAGTGCGTGCGTGCGTGCGAGCGAGCGTGTGTGTGTGTGTGTGAGAGTGAGTGTGTGTTTGTGAGTGAGTGAGTGAGTGAGTGTGTGTGTGTGTGTGTGTGTGTGTGTGAGTGTGAGTTTGTGTGTGAGTGTGAGTGTGTGTGTGTGTGTGTGCCGTTCAAACATTTGGGGTCAGTAATTATTATTATTATTATTTTTTTGTGTTTGTTTTTTTAAATAAAGAAATTAATATTACATTAATAAATGAACATTATTAAAAGTGACAGTTAAGACGTAATGTTACAAAATAATAATAAAAGCTCTTCTTTTTGAACTTGCTATTCATCAAAGAATCCTGAAGAAAAAAAAAATGTTTGCACAAAAAATATGAAGCAGTAGAATTGTTTTTAACGTTGACGATAATGAGAAATGTTTCTTGAGCAGCAAATCAGCGTATTAGAATGATTTCTGAAGATCATGTGACACTGAAGACTGGTGTAATGATGCTGAAAATTCAGCTTTGATCAGGAATAAATACAAATATACATTTTAAAATACTGTACCTTCGAATAAAAACCAGCTATTTTAAATTGTAATAATATTCGACAATATTGCATTTTTTTTACTGTAGTTTTGATCAAATGCAGCCTTGGTGAGTAAGACACTTCTCTCAAACATTAAAAAGGGTATTTAATTTATCAACAGACATTTAAATAGAACAATACTGGGTGCTCGAGACAGCAGGTCTGCTGTAAGTCACTCTCTTAAGAGCGAGTCTCATCCACTTCCCCTGAGATGAAGGGACCTCTGAATGAGCTTCTTTATCTGCCTTCTCCGGAAATGGCTTAAAGATGTGCGGCCGTGCCACATGGCTGACTGATAAGTGTTCATCTTCAGGAGACAGGAAAACTGCGCAGATAAATTTACTCTGTCATTGTATTTCATGACCAGACCTTGCAACCTGAGGATACATTTTGTTTTATCATAAACTGGTTTAGATAAAGCACCCAGGTCTGAGATTGGAAATAAGACAATCTTTCTCCAAATAACATGAGCTAAAATAAAACTAGAAAGAGCATGACTTTTTATTTATTTATTGGTAAATACTTAACAAAGCTAACAGTAAAATAGCAACACTGATGTGTTGATGTTGCATTTTTCCTTCTGTGGGACATAAAACAAGATATTTTGTTTTTTTCTCCATACAATGGGAGTCAGTGGTCACCGAACTGGTCACAAACATTCAACAAAATCTCTTCTTTTGTAGAGGAAACAAAGGCTTGGAAAGACATGAGAGTGAAGATGCACTTTAAGAAAAGCAGCAAGTCCAGTGTATCCAGAAGCATTTCTACACTGTAAAATTTGATTTTCTTACTCAGTATTTTGTCTTGTTTTCCAGTAAATATCTAAACATTTTAAAATCAAACACTTAAAAAGCATAAGATATTAAGCGTTGTTTTCTGAAAATGTAGCTAAATAAATAAATAGGCCTAAATAAATAAAAATGATATTTTCCCCCCTTCTAATCTTATTTTTCGTACCCGTTTGGTGATCTTAAACTCAATCCAATTTGATACATTATTCAGAAAACAAGGCTCGATATCTTGCGGCATTTTGCTTTCAATGTATTTGTACTGGAAAACAAGTCAAAAATACTAAGAAAATCTTTTGCAGCTATATGCGTGGATACAGGGCATTATAGAAGGTTGCTGAATCTGAATTAAGAAATGTAAAAAAAACAAAGTCAGAACATGTTTAACAACAGTTTATGTCTGGCAATTCTGAGAGAAATAAAATGCTAGAAAAAAGTCCAAATTGTGAGCTACAAACTCGCATTGTGAGATAAAACTACCGTTTTTTCCCCCATACAAACAATGGTTTGTAGATATCACCTCATCCAGTGCTATTTTTGTTTTCTGTCTTAAAGGGGTCATATGATGCTGCTAAAAAGAACTTTATTTTGTGTATTTGGTGTAATGAAATGTGTTTATGCGGTTTAAGGTTAAAAAAACACATTATTTTCCACATACTGTACATTATTGTTTCTCCTTGAGGAACGGCCGGCGGGCTGAGTGAGCAGAGGCGGCGGATTCGACGAAGGAGCGTCCGGAGGGTGATGCCTGCGGCAACCACATGTGGCGACCCCGGGCTGGACTCCGCTTCGTTCACGTTGAAAGCCGATCCAGCGATCGACAGCGCAAAGTTTAAGTATTTCCTCAGCGACCAGCACGGATCAGCTCCAGGCATGACGAAGCGGATATCGTCCTCTTTTGGAAGCCAAACAAAGTAGTTTCGCTTTCACAACGAAACACAGCGCCTTCACAACATGGCGGCGGCGGCAACAATACTACAGCGAGAATAAAAGTTACGCCTTCTTTCTTTGCGTGAAGATGTGGGAAGAATTGCATAACGCCGCACACATAGTGAGGTAGACATGTTGGGGCGTGTTAGAACGAGGCGTTTTAGGTAGGTGTGGCTGACTCTTAACTTTTATAAAGAATATCTCTTTGGATTTGAGACTGTAGTCTTTGCAACTTTACAGATCTTCTTTATGCACCAAGAGCTTGTAACACTCCAAAGAGAAAGGAAAAATTGATATCGCATCATATGACCCCTTTAAGTAGAGTATCCCGTTACGGTGTGAGAAACCGCTTCAGTAGCCCATCTGCTGTCCGAATCGCCAACTATTTCAGACAGTTTTTGCCACACCGTTCCACCGATTAGGCTATAATATCAATAAGTGCTTGATCTGCTTCTAAATAGATGAAAGGCCACGTGACATACTGCTAAAATATTATATTGGAAATGATTAGGCTACAGGAGCTCGTGCCCCAGAAAAAAAGCTCCAGCGACGCCTTCTTCATCGTTTTATCCCAACCTGCTCACAGTCATCCTGAATGAACGCGCAATTCATTTTTATTGCATAGGAACACACATGTGGTCTCACTTTCCATAAAGCCTGTAATACAGCATCTTTAGCATGCATGCTGGCTGCAGCCACACAGGGCCTGGCGCTGTCTTGACCTGTCTGTCGTTCAGTAGAAGCCCAAACCACGCGGCACTGAGAGGCAGAGCTCCGCGCTTGCGGTCGTGAGGCAAGATTTATTGCTGTAGATTCAGCCTCCTTCTAAATGTAAGGCTTGGCAGTCCATTAAATGCTGGAAAGATTGGGGGGAAACGTAGAGATCAAAACGGGCTTAAATGCACATACTGTGTAAATATGGGTAATGAAGTCCAGATGCTGCTCTAGAAGGGGAAGCAGCGTGTAAGTGGAGCCCTGAGGTCTTATTCATTCTCCTCTGCAGTTCCTGATCTTCATAGACACATTTGTTATAGACACCATTGAGGGATCAAATGCTCAATAATTTTTTCGTGAGAAAACACGATAACACATTTGCATATGTGTGTTTGATGCTTATTAATCTTGGTTAATGACATGACGGGAATGCATAAGTAGGCTATGAAACTGTTGAGAACTACTTTAATGATATAAAATACATATACATTATCAGGGCCGTCCTTAGGGGGGTGCAACTGGTGCAGTCGCACCGGGTCCCGCGGCGAACGGACCGAGGGGACCTAAGGACGGCCCTGTACATTATATAATGATTTGATAAATAGCCTAATATTTGCAATCCTTTGTCCATGACCTCTTCAAAAATCCTTTCTAATTTTATCATTTCAAAGTGAGGTGGTGCACCATATAGGCTATAGGTATGTGATTGGAAAAAAGCTAATAATTACAAAAAAATAGGCTGATGTAGTGAAAAGAATCTCAGTGGAATACAAATGAACTTTTTTTTCTCTGCAACCATCATCTATTCTTCTTGGAAGGGTCGGACAGACTTGATTTCATTTTTATGCCACTAGAGGGCATTCTGCTCATAGAATTCTCAGCAAACCTCATGTGGACAGTGCATCTTTGTAGTAGGCCTATATGCCATTAAAATGTTCATTTCGCCAGAGCCATCGGTCGTCGCGACACATATTGTTCTCATAGGGTGGCAGGTTCGAATCTGGACTGTCATATTGCCATTCTATAACTTCTCTCTCTACCGCTTCCCAGTGTAACTTCTGTAAATTGTTTTGTTCCTGTTTCATTTTAGACTATTATTGCAGATGCTCATTAACATTGCAACAATAAAAATACAATAAAAATATTAGAAATAAAACAAACAATATGCTACATTTGCACAAAGGCATCAGCTAAATGACAACTTGCTATACTTATAAACATGAACACGGTGTTTAACAATTATTTAAAATTTAGTTACATATCAGATGGAAAATAAAAACAATAAATGCATTGTTTAATTGGTTTAAATGTACCAGGGTTTAATTGCACTGCATACCAAAGATATGGGTTATGTATATGACCCACTAATGTACATTAGGGGTAGTGATGCAAATCTTTATCATTTAAAATGGTAACACTTTACTTTAAGGTGATGCAGTTACACAAGTACATACTTTAATAATAACAGTAAATTGTGCATAATTGCAAGCAACCAACCCTAATCCAAACCCTAACAAAAAACATAACCGCGTAGCAGTCCATGTAGTTATTTAACATATAAAAAACATTGACTTAAAATAAAATGTAACATTTAAAAAATATCCGAATATGTCATTTCACATGATTCACTTCACATAAAGACAGCTTAAAAGAGGAATTCATGGAGTGTCAGATTGCAAAACAAATCATATAAAAATGATCAACTCATCAGATTTTACAGTGTTATTGTAACTAACACATTAGACTTTGTTTTGTGCTTTGCATCTTAAATTTTTATATAATATTCCCATTTTTGTTTGTTACAAACTGTAGTAGATTAGAAAAGCAAACTTATTTATAAACTGTGCAAGTTCAAAGAGTGCTACAAACGTCCTCACTGGACTATAACACCAACACTAAACATGCACATGTACTTTTTGGCCGTATTATGGTAATCACATTTACTTGTTTGAAATAATTATTCTATCCCTCAGTCTTACTGAAAAACACCCCCATTTCAATTGAAACAATTTAATTCAAAATGGTATAGGATACTTTTTCTTTTCTAAAAATATTACAGACTGTGGTGTGTGTGAGAGAGTGTGTATGATGTTATTTGTAGCATGACAACTCTCTGAAGATTTTAGCATGGTGATGGATATGACAATGTTAATGTATTTGGTCTTGGCGGATTAGATCTGCTACGCTGCTGCTGCTGAATTGCTGCTGCTGTTGGTTATTGCTGCTGCTGCTGAAAGCAAGTACAGGAACTTGCTACTGCCAATACATATACGCCGATATGGTGCTGTGAGTAATTAAGACATACTGCTGCTGCACAAATAGCATATAAAATAACCCGTAGCAGATCTATACAGGTGGAGCTGGGGAAGGTGGAGGGTTTCAGAGGAACTCTGAAAGCGTGCTGCAAACTGCTCTAGTGAATGCTAACCAGCCAGGGGCGTGTCTATGTGGTGGCCAGGGGTGGCACCGGCCCCCCCTGAAATTTGGCTGGCCACCCCAGGTGCATGCCCCCCCTACCAGATGTCTTGCGATAGGCTTATTTTTAGTACATTTCTAACTGCATCTTGCAGTGGCGGATCCTGGCATGTGTAGGCAGCTGCCTAGGGCCGCTTTCTTCTCTTCTTTATACTTAATTTTAGGTGGTTTCTATAGTGTGATCTTAATGACAAAATCTAAATGTAAAGCAGCAAGCTCATTGGCTGTGTATGCAACATAAACCAATCTATTTTAAGGCTGCGAATATCATCAGTTTGTGTTAAGGACCCATCAGCCTGCACCATCTAGAGTTTCATGACAGAACTTGGCATCTATCATCATCATTTTAAATTGATTATTTAAAAAAAAGTTTTCCAGATAATTCCAAATTGAGTGGTTGTCCTAGAACCAATTGAACCTACTTGAATACCCCTAACTAATAATTAACAACTAATGAAATGCATGCTAAACTTATTTAGCATGTAAAAGTAACAAACAAGACATTACTCATTTTTACCATTATAGCTTAATCCTTGCTCATAGAGTCAGTGCAGTATGAACTTTCACATAGCCAAACACAACTTAACCACAAGCACTAGCCTACTCTTCAGCACAATCATAACCACAAAAACATCAAAACAAAACCTCTCTTAAATGTCAAACATAACAGCGTTAAACACAAATGGGTCTTTGCCTTTACTAAAAAAGCACATAAAATAACGCTTAATTTCAACATTTATTCACCTTACCATTTTATGCAATGCATGCTGGGAACTAGAAATCCACTGCCGGATTTTTAGTTAACAAAAATTTACTACAACTTTATTATTATTATTACAGAACTCATCAAAATAATGTTTGACTGAAAAGGCGTAATTATTTGTAAGTCCTTTACATTTTTCTACTATCTTCTATATCACGTCAGGAAGGTGGTGGTCATGTATGACAGTTCTTTCACCCCTGTAACTATTTAATTATTACTTTTTAATTATTTCTTAATTCATGGATTTCCTCTCAGGAGTCCATTAAGTACATCTGTCTTGATATATTGGACTATGAACTGAACACATTCACTGTACTGTGGAAATTGTATTCTGTTAAAAACCTCACTTTCATGACATATCAGAATTTCATATGGACCAAATCTGTCCTCAAGCAATCAATAAAATGCATTTGTCAGTGACGTATGGGAGCTTTGGGGCTGTAAGCCTTCACTGTTCTGTGTATACTATAAATATTACATGCCGATCAACGTCGCCTTCTTTCCATTTCAGAACTCTTCTGCAGATCAAACATAAATGCATAATAAACCACCATCTAAGTATAATTCGGGCTAGCATCAGCATTCTTCAGTCAGCTCCAAGGGTGGTCCATGTGACGCATCGTCTAGCTGCTGTCTGTCTTCACAATGCAAGGCATCGAAAGGCATTATAGCAAACAAACAAACCAACAAACAAGCAAACACACAAAAAGTAAACAGGATCAGGGAGCAGATTCATTTGAGGTGTGAGAGAGCTGATTGCAGTAGAGGAGGGTCTTTTTCATGGATACCCCCACTAGAGTAGCCTATCTGGAGCTTTGGTATAGCCCTCTCCAGCTGTGTGCCTTTGACGTTACGTCTTGTTGGAATGCATTGTCCCATATGAGTCTGAGCACTGCCTTTCTGTGTTGGCTTTTCTCACGTGACATGCTGGTGCTTTAGTTGACAAGTCGACATTTATGGGGCTGTGGATGTCTGTAGATGCATCTGATGTGCACAGAAATTCTGATTCTGTTTGGTATGATCTTAATACCCCTGAAACCCTACTGGAGTGAAAAATTAGGTAACACTTTAGTATAGGGACCAATTCTGTTTATTTGGAGTGTATTGAGGCAAAACTCATAGTTAATGGTAAGAATAAGTCCTCAAACTAAAGTGCGACCAAAAATTATTATGAAAGCAATATTTAAAAAAATAAAGGTTCCAAAAAAGTGTTTTCGCAGCAATGCCTTGGAAGAACTGTTTTAGATTCCCCAAAGAAACATTTCAGAAAGAAACGTTTTATACAGAACATTTTAATAATCCTAAGAACCCTTTTCCAGTGCAAAGAACCTTCTAATGGAAATGCTCTATGGTTGTTATAT
Source organism: Sinocyclocheilus anshuiensis (assembly GCF_001515605.1). Classification (NCBI taxonomy): domain Eukaryota; kingdom Metazoa; phylum Chordata; class Actinopteri; order Cypriniformes; family Cyprinidae; genus Sinocyclocheilus; species Sinocyclocheilus anshuiensis. Next base: position 56,996 of record NW_015548792.1, on the reverse strand, counting down.
GTTCTTCATGGAACTAAAGATGCCAACATGATATAAAGCAATATAACGTTGCAATATAAATTGACTAAATTGGTGTTTCTTTAACTAGGGTATATGCTATATATATGTATATCCCATTCTTGTCTTGTAAATATTAAAACATTAATTAATTTACCTATTGCTATTGCTCAAGTACCTTGTGTGATATTGTTTAACCCTGGTCCCAGACTTCTGAGGGGTACAACAGGTTGTCAATGGGACAACTTTGCACCATACCTTACCCTAAAAAGTGCATATTTATAAATAATATGGTACTACTATGAACCATATAGAGGTAGATAATGTAGACAAATGTCCTTTACAGGGTAGTGTCCGAGTGACAAACCAAAGTACCCCTAAAAGTACAATTTTTGCACTTTTTCTCTTAGTGAATAAACCTTTTCAATATTTCTGGTGTAAAAATCTTTTATGTGCATTTTTACATAGCTTATGGTCATTCCTCAATTATAATATAATTTCAGAAAAATTCTTCTGTGATTCATGTGCACTGTTGGACATTGTTGGTGGACACATTTAAATTAAGAAGTAAGAGTTTATTCTCCTATAATGTCCACAGGCTACAGGTGTGGGTTATAAAACACACAATTATTCATCTATTCTCTCTCTCTCTTTAATTAATATTAAAAATCTGCAAAAAACACCTTTACCTTTACCCAAGTAACATGTAAAATACAACCAGAAGCAATAACCCAAGGGAGTAACACAATGTTGCCATATCAAAGTTTTGCAAGCACCAGAGCACTACAGTGCTAGTGTAAAGTGTAAGCTCAAATATATTTATTCATTCATTTATTAGCTTATTTATTGCATTTTTAGTGCTAAAATGCTAAATAGTTTATCAAGTGCTCCCGAGACTGTTATAGTTAAATTTATTAACTGCAATGGATTCGCGTGAAGGTTGGGAGTTCGTTTCACCACCGAAGAGCAGTGAGCGTGAAGGTTTTTGAAATTAACATTAGCGTACCATGCAATGAGGGAACAACCAACGATGAATGAATTATTTAATATGAATAATTAACTTTGCAACTTTTAACTAAAGAGCATTAAAACATTTGACACCCCAACCTGGAACTGTTTTAAGTACCTTCTGAAACTGTTATGCATACTGTGCATAATGCGCATAATATCATTCCATTTTCTGCATACATTTTTCCTGTCTGTAAAAGTGCAAGGTGCTGCATTTGTGATTTGATTTGAAGAAAGAGCTCAAGTGGTTCATCTGATCACTAAAAACTCCCACGATCAAGCTGCACATGATTTCCTTTCTTACTTCCGTTGAGAACATTTCAGTTCAGCACCGATTCAGTTCAAGACACTTCTATTAAGGTAGGAGCTTAATGGCCAGTTGGCACCTTTGTAAATGCTTAGTGAGGTCAAAGGCATCTCAAAAACAGGTTCATTCTCAAATCCCACTGTTACTGTAAGCTACAGAATCGAAAGAAATGACACTTTCCCTTTGCTGTTCTAGCGGTCCATACGCCAGAGTTAAATGAGACCGACCGAATCCACAAAGAGGCTCGAATCTAAGGGCCAATCCAAGACTGGACTGATTGGATGACTCCAGCTGTGCGGAGAGGAATTCCCATAGCTTCACACCTACTTCCTGCAAGCCAGTGACTGCAATACGCAACCTCTGAAAGGGGCAACCATTGAACTCTCAAGCAAGTGGCAATATTTGCTCACCTGAAATACACACAACTCTCCAATTGGGCCGCAGGGCTGGAGCAGGACTTGGTGGCTCAGGCAGCTGTGAGGCAGAGAAGGGGAAGGTCAGGAAGTTTAGTGAGGGGGAATCGGACCCCCGCTGGGGTGTTGTTTATCACCGGCGGTCCCATTGTATTTTATGGGAGGGAAGGCTATATTTGTCCTCAGCCACGGGAGGCTGATGAGGTGCTAATCTGTTGAGGGGCTCGCTATTGGAGTCTCCTTGTCAGCGGGCTAGCTTGTTAGCTATCCAGGCCTGTAAAACAGAGCTTGAATTTATGGGCTCCCCTCCCTGGATTCTGCCACTGTTCATGGGTAAGCAAACACAGATTGGGCACTGATGTTGGGGCGGTGGTGTCTGGGGGACCTTTGAATGAACGGCTGGGATGACAAAAAGATTGAGCTTCCCTGGTTCCCCCATGCTGTTTTTCAGTAAACATTACAAATTAGCCATCTGCATATGGATGGATCTTCAGGTGAGGCAGGAAGGAATTGCAGAGCAGAATTCTAATAACATTCCCTCATGAGTCTGATGGAAACTCCCACTGGGACAGGTGATCGAGCAGATATCAGTATTTATCAGCATCTACATCTAAGCGTTCATACATAAGGTTAACTTTGTAAAGGGTATATGAAATAATAGTCAGGAATAGCCATTTTTAAATGGGACCGTTTTTTCAACCTTTAGACAGCATCTGTGTTTTATGTTTTGTATCAAATTTGATACATCGGGCTTTTATTTCCTATGTTTTAGGATATAGTGGGAATATGGAGCTCAGATTCAAAGAGGCAAAACAGCTCAGTTTTATTCAGAGGCCCAAATTGAGTGAAATATGCAGTTTGGTGCAGATGCTGATATTTATATGACCAAACAGGAAGATATTTATAAAAGTATAGCAGACTACATGATATAAATGTGTTCACTTAATATCTCCCAGTCTTAGTAAAATTATATTTCAATGCTTAGTTTCATGATCAAAGCTCTGTAGTTTGCAATGCAATGCAATGATGATTGAGGGATGAACAAATAAACGTTCCTCAAAAGCCTGATGATCATATTTGAAAAAGTGACGTGACGTGGCCAAGTATGGTGACCCATACTCGGAATTAGTGCTCTGCATTTACCCATCCAAAGTGCACACACACAGCAGTGAACACACACAAACCGTGAACACACACCCAGAGCAGTGGGCAGCCATTTATGCTGCGGTGCCCGGGGAGCAGTTGGGGGTTCGGTGCCTTGCTCAAGGGCACCTCAGTCGTGGTATTGAAGGTGGAGAGAGTGCTGTACATTCACTCCCCCCACCTACAATCCCTGCCGGTACGAGACTCGAACCCACAACCTTTAATAATAATAATAATTCATTACATTTATATAGCGCTTTTCTAGGCACTCAAAGCGCTTTACATTGTCAGGGGGTATAGATTCAGGTGAAGGTTGGGAGTTAGTTTCACCAACGAGAAACAATGAGTGTGAAGATTTTGGAAAATGAAATAATCATACCACACTATGAGGGTACAACCAGAGGTTCTATTAGGAAAAAAAAAAAAACATTATAATGAACTTGGCAACTGTTAACTAAAGAGAATTAAAACGTTCAGTTCATACCTTCTGAAACTGTTGTGTATACTGTGCATAATGATAACATTTATTTTCTGTGTACATTTTCCTGTCTGTAAAAGTGCAAGTTGCTGCATTTGTGATTTGATTTGAAGAAGGAGTTGTTCATCTGATCACTAAAAATTCCCACGATCAAGCTGCACATGATTTCCTTTCCCACTTTCGTTGAAAACATTTCAGTTCAGTGCCAATTCAGTTCAGGTCACTTCAATAGTCAGATCTTTCCATTAAGGTAGGAGCTTAATAGCCAGTTGGCACCTTTGTAAACGCTTATTGAGGACAAAGGTGCCTCAAAAACAGCACATGCTCGATCAGGTCAATTCTCAAAACTCACCGTTACTGTGAGCTACAGAATCAGCCATCTAAAGACTGTATGTTTAAAAAAAATGACACTTTCCCTTTCCCTTCTCCATACACCAGAGTTAAATGAGACCAACAAAGAGGCTGAAATTTAAGGGCCAATCCAAGACTGGGCTGATTGGATGACTCCAGCTGTGCTGAGAGGAATTCCCATAGCTTCACACCTACTTCCTGCAAGTGAGTGACTGCAATACGCAACCTCTGAAAGGGGCAACCATTGAACTCTCAAGCAAGTGGCAATATTTGCTCACCTGAAATACACACAACTCTCCAATTGGGCCGCAGGGCTGGAGCAGGACTTGGTGGCTCAGGCAGCTGTGAGGCAGAGAAGGGGAAGGTCAGGAAGTTTAGTGAGGGGGAATCGGACCCCCGCTGGGGTGTTGTTTATCACCGGCGGTCCCATTGTATTTTATGGGAGGGAAGGCTATATTTGTCCTCAGCCACGGGAGGCTGATGAGGTGCTAATCTGTTGAGGGGCTCGCTATTGGAGTCTCCTTGTCAGCGGGCTAGCTTGTTAGCTATCCAGGCCTGTAAAACAGAGCTTGAATTTATGGGCTCCCCTCCCTGGATTCTGCCACTGTTCATGGGTAAGCAAACACAGATTGGGCACTGATGTTGGGGCGGTGGTGTCTGGGGGACCTTTGAATGAACGGCTGGGATGACAAAAAGATTGAGCTTCCCTGGTTCCCCCATGCTGTTTTTCAGTAAACATTACAAATTAGCCATCTGCATATGGATGGATCTTCAGGTGAGGCAGGAAGGAATTGCAGAGCAGAATTCTAATAACATTCCCTCATGAGTCTGATGGAAACTCCCACTGGGACAGGTGATCGAGCAGATATCAGTATTTATCAGCATCTACATCTAAGCGTTCATACATAAGGTTAACTTTGTAAAGGGTATATGAAATAATAGTCAGGAATAGCCATTTTTAAATGGGACCGTTTTTTCAACCTTTAGACAGCATCTGTGTTTTATGTTTTGTATCAAATTTGATACATCGGGCTTTTATTTCCTATGTTTTAGGATATAGTGGGAATATGGAGCTCAGATTCAAAGAGGCAAAACAGCTCAGTTTTATTCAGAGGCCCAAATTGAGTGAAATATGCAGTTTGGTGCAGATGCTGATATTTATATGACCAAACAGGAAGATATTTATAAAAGTATAGCAGACTACATGATATAAATGTGTTCACTTAATATCTCCCAGTCTTAGTAAAATTATATTTCAATGCTTAGTTTCATGATCAAAGCTCTGTAGTTTGCAATGCAATGCAATGATGATTGAGGGATGAACAAATAAACGTTCCTCAAAAGCCTGATGATCATATTTGAAAAAGTGACGTGACGTGGCCAAGTATGGTGACCCATACTCGGAATTAGTGCTCTGCATTTACCCATCCAAAGTGCACACACACAGCAGTGAACACACACAAACCGTGAACACACACCCAGAGCAGTGGGCAGCCATTTATGCTGCGGTGCCCGGGGAGCAGTTGGGGGTTCGGTGCCTTGCTCAAGGGCACCTCAGTCGTGGTATTGAAGGTGGAGAGAGTGCTGTACATTCACTCCCCCCACCTACAATCCCTGCCGGTACGAGACTCGAACCCACAACCTTTGGGTTATGAGTCCGACTCTCTAACCATTAGGCCACAACTTCCCCAATTTTTTTGGCAGCAGTGAGCCCCAAACGCTCATATAAGGAGCATCAACGCGCAGTCTGTCTCTTTAGGGAAGTGAGAGCAAAGGGCAGGTCCCAGCTTGGAGAATGCAGGCATCGATCCCGCTACTTCTCGCATGCTAAGCAAGCGCTCTACCATTTGATCTAGTTCCCCTGACCAAACTGTCACCATTTGATATTCACATTTCTAAAAAATGATGTATTGGATAATATTATTAATATGATATAAGCTGCTTAAGTCCAGTAAGTGTTCGTCTTGAAATATTACTAGCAATATAAAAATTATTCTTAGGTTTACTTTATAAAAAATCAGTAAAGACTTCACAGCAACCATGAGCTGAAGGTCGACGATTGTAAAAATTATACTAAAAGGACTTTTACTTGTTAATAAAGGATGAACTATCAATCAGACGACAGAAGGCATGTTGTAGATTGTGTAACAGGGTTTTCAAAAGACATCATTTAGAAGTCTAAATAAATAAAACATTTCAAATAAAATCAGTTTAGACACAAATTCTGCAACAGTTATATTTAATAGGCATACAGAAAGCACAAAAGAAGTTAATACTTGAATACTTGAGCCTTCATTCCAGCTACTTTAATCCCAAACTCACTATCACCTATCAGCCCCGGAATACAGATAAGACTGGCCTCCGGCAGACACGGGAATAATGGAAAATGGGAACAGTCAAATGCCTTCTGCCTAAAACTGGAACGTGACTGTTTTCTTGAGGGGCTGAAGGCCTGCATCGCTGATAATGATTGGCACTGATTTACAAATGGCAGAATCTACTGATCAAGATACAGTATGTGGATTTCTGGGCTTTCTAGAAACATAGATCTTAAAAATCCCAAAAGTAGCTCTGCTGGAACTCAATTTCCTCTAATACCGTTTCTACGCTTACTAATGCAAAGAGAGAGGATGGCAAGGAAACGCAGGAAACTCTAATCTCTTACTAACTTAGCGTTACACACGCCGTCACCTCTTTAATAACTTTCCCTATTGAATTGATTTGAGTCAAGCCCGTGTTTGCTTTACTGCAGCTGGGAGGTGAAAATGTGTCAGGTGAGTGTGAACGATGGCAGCTCGCAGTCCTCAATCTGGACTGATAGCGGTGATATTTAAGAGCTTCTCTTCCCACGGGAGCCTGCCATTTAATTAGCATACTGACGCTTGTCCTCACGTTTAATTGCTTTTGGCTTGTAATTAAAATGTGTGTTGACTTTGCAGTTCCCTCACTGATGAATAGCAATGGAGGGTTATGTGATATTACATTTTTGCTGCGGCATACATTAAAATGGAAGGATTAAAATAACGGATTTAGTCCAAACCTTTTTGTCCTCAGAGGGGTAATAGTTTGTCAGACATGCCAAAGCATTATAATGCATTAATCTGATCAATTAAGAGATTTACCATCTCAAGCCGTCGAAAGGCTTTGTTTTGTTCCCTCTGTCACCCCGTTTAACTTCTGCCTGGTTTGGCCATTTACGCGAAATGAAGAGATGTTTGATTTCGTTCATTCAGATCCTCCAGTACGCTGGGCTCGCTGGATGTGGATTGACACCTTGTTTGAGGTATGCATGATTGTGCCGTGCTCTTTTTTGCATGACAAGAGAAGCGTATTGCAGTGGGCCTTGGATACAGACCAAACAGAAGTGCACTACAGGGCAGTCCTCGGCGAAGGCTTCTCAATATCAAAATGTGCGTATTTGAGGAAGTCCTTTGGCCCATTTACGCCACTGTTTGCGCCCAGGCCCCTGTGCAATATCTTCCGTACCACCCCTTTGGCTTTGAATGGCATTTCAATGGCGGGGCTGCGTTTCCCCCCCCCCTCTGCACCCAACCAGCGTTGTGTGCATTCCCCGTCGCACTACTTTTGAGATTCATTTCCAGGTAAACATGCTTTGGTTGGCCACAAACCTGCAGCCAACAGGGGTTGTCACAGCTGTGCCAGATAATAGCCAGAACAAACTCCTGTCTCGCTCCGGAATGTTTACTGTCGCCACAGACACTCTGCGGCAAACATTTTTGCATCTTTTATTTGGAAAGAAAGAGATCCAGTTATCGGGGTCACACAGATGAATCATAAGCTTAACCTGCTGGCCCTTTTGTGTTCCATCAGATAAATGACGGGGTAAAAGTGCAAATGCCAAAAAAAGAAGAAATTAGAACAAACATAGTTTTGTTTGAAGGCCTCTTTTGTGGTTTAAAAGCTTTGAAAGAGGAGCTCCAAGTAACACATTCCTGCAAAATACCAGCAGGGAATTTAATGAAATCCTGCTGCCTCACTTTTACTCTGTCATCTATCTTTCTATCTATCTGCTTCTAGTAGATTAAAATATCCTGACCTCTCTATGATCTCGAACATGAATTCCTAGTGACAAAAAGGAGAACGGATGTCAGTGTTTAAAGATTCCATGGCAATGTTTGCTGAGAATACAGGCCCTAATGTATGAGATTGAGGCGGATCACCAAGGCGCCACCCACAGTGACAGTATTGCAACACAGAGAGTGCGCTGAATCGCATGATGAATGATCGAGCTCTGGGCCACGCACAGAAGCAGAGAAAATCCTGAAGCTTTAGAGAAAGAAAGTGCGCCTCAATAAAATATCTAAAAGTTTTGCATTAGACCTTGATATTTTCAGAGACATGTAACATATGCCAACACAAGTTCAGAGGTGATCAGGCACAAAGTCTGGACCTATGCTCCAACGTGGTGTTTACTCAAAGACACGGTCCTTTCGCACTTCCACCAAATACAAAATAGTGACCTTCTACACAGAATGCGTTCAAAGTCTGTACCTTGTCCATTAATAATTAACTTCAAACAAAATAATCCAGGAGGACATTGTGCCATGTAATTGAAAAGGCATCTACAGTTTGTGCATTTTTAGATTTTAAAAAAACTTAATTCTGTGTGATTTATAAGCTTGTTTACCCATGGGGACCTCAATTTAGGTCCCCACCGTGACATGAGTCCCCATGAGTCTGTGTGTATTCAGGTTTAAGTCCCCACCAGAATAGAAAAACAGGCACACACACACACACACACACACACACACACTTCAATCTCTTTATTTGAGATGTAGATCAAGAGACAGCTGGCAAATTATAGTGCTCTTTTTTATTATTCAGTTTTAATTCAGAAAAAATCATTTTAAATAGTTGAATTTGAATCAATTTCAAAGTTTAATACATTTGACAAATATATAATTTTAAATAATCAAGGTAATGTGAACTTGTTAAACACAAGAAGTAGATCCATTTGCACACATTTTTAAAGATGAACAATTCTCATTTAAACTGAAGAAATACTTATTTTCAATAACTTCAACTAGTTATCCAAACAAGCTACGTAATCAGCATAAATAAAGCCTCGATTTCTAGTGAGGGCCCATGTTTAATTGAATTACTGTTACAATGTTTCGTTGCCTGTTGCAAAAGAAGATTTGTCTTCATAACTACCATCGTTTAAGATGCTCAGTGGCATACAACATGTCAAATCACAATAAGAAACTGCTACGAATTTGCTGAACGTTATTTGTTCGGCGATGCTGCACGCGTTTAGCGGTGTCTGTGCGCACGTCAAGCTTACACCGTTTACACAATACACACAGGTCCAAATGAACTCCGTGATTATATTTGCAAATTGTACCCTTGTTATACACAAATACACTCTAAATCTGATTCTACAACATTACAACGCTGGTGAGGCACGTGTCAAATCGAAAAAGAGTTGATGCCTCGCTGAACTATTTGAAGAAATATTATTTTATGAAAATGATAAGGACACTATTCAGCCTGCACATTTAGTTAAAATGTGATTCTAAAATGAACTGATACCGAACTTTAATCGATATGATTTTTTGTGTGTCATTTAAATATTAAATTGTTTATTAGGCTATACAATGCTTAAAAGAACAGTATACGCTTGAGTATAAAAATGCATGAAAATCGTTTCGACTATTTGAATGTCACAAGCTAGTGATCTGTTAAACATGAAATAATTCAATAATGTGTTAAAAAAAGAAAACTTACCATGCAGGCTACGTTATTTTAAAGTGTTAACAATTGAGCATACTAACCTATTTCTGTGGAAAAATGAATTTGTAGACCAAGAGAGGGCGCACTAAATTGTTTGCACCAAATCAAGAGATGGAAAGCAATCAAAGGCCAAAAGAAGACTATGAAAATAGAAGAAATTCTGTTGTTGTAGGCTTCACGTAGTGTTTTTTTTTTTCGTTGTCCTCAGTGCACCAAACCACCACCAGCTAAATATCGTGGATAGTCAAACACAGTGTATAAATGTTAGGCTACTTTGTTTAATGAAGGCAATCAAATCTTGCCACTGAGCTCTGCAGAATCAACACCGATGACCTGCTCTTACACTAGCAAACTGCGTACCGCTATTAGTTACATAAACTAGAGCGCAGGTAAACAAATTAATTCAAAATAGGCAAAAACATTTTAGAACAATGAATTATGAGCCCGTTTCGATCTGGCCTAAATCACAGTCGTCCTGCTTTATCTTATATTTTGTTATATATATATATATATATTTAAATGCGGTCCTTTTGCAAATAGGTACTTCTTTTAAAAAAAATCTAATGATTAGTTAAACATTTTATTTATTGGACTTCATTGAGCTCTCACGAGAAAATGTATTAAATCGTTTTTTAAAAAAGCTGTTAAGAAAAAATAAACAAAGTGAGATGGATTTGCTTATATGCATTAAAAAAATTTGATTTCCATTGATTGTGAATAATAAATACTGCTAATAAGAACTATGAAAAAAAAAAAAAAAACACTCGGACAGTTGATCAATCTGAATAAAAACTATACTTGAAGCCAGAGGTGTTGGCATTCTTAAATCCGTTCTCCCCAATTGTATCTGGATGTGATTTCAAACCACTCCTCTCCCAGCAGTCCAAACTTCTATTCCCCCCTTTCTCCCGCTGGAATACAATACGATTAGGATATAATGAATCTTTTCAAATGGGGCTGCTCTTTTCAAGCTGCGCAGGTGTACAATAGGGGGGCAAATGGAGAAGTCTCACGCCTAGGTGTGAGCAGATTATTCAAATAGGGGCCGAGTGAAGCAGTAGGGATTGGAGGCTCGCCCGGGCGCACAGAGCTATATCACAGCGTTAAGAGCCAGCAGCAGGCGTCATTTCAACTGCAGTCATCTCAGATACACACACACACACACACACACACATACACACATGCGCCAGCCCTTGACAGGAGGAGAGCACAACGACGACACGAGTGTATCCCGTGGTCCCCAACAACCACCGTTGGCTGCCAAAGGACACACAATACCGGCATTTCTCGTGTGGGGAAAGCGTTTTGAAAAGTAGACGAAACTTTTTTCCAAGGATGCTCGGTGCTGTGAAAATGGAGGGACACGAACACGCAGCTGACTGGAGCACTTACTACGGAGAGCCCGAGGTGGGTAACTCACCTAAATAAATATATATGTATTTTTTTTTTCTCCTCGTCGAAATCCGATCCGGTTTTATATCAACTCAATATTAGCCCTGAGATAATATTAACTTTGAGATCAAATATTGACTTGAGGCGCCTCCAAATCCTCCCCCATCATCTCGACGCCATGCACTATCCTAACAAAGTTGTGCTTGACATGCAATGCAAACTTTTCATTTCCAATTACGGATGCCGACGAATACATGGGGTTTCTTCTTCAACAACATCGGGCATTCGAAAGCGAAAATAACCTGGCATTTGACGTTTAAACAAATAGCCTACTGTTGTTGGTTTTACATTTCTGAGTGGCTGGGGTTTGCTGTAATATGTTGGAAACCTGTAACTGACAAAAATGCCTTTCACTTTATCACACATCTCCAGATTAATTCGATTTTTTTTCTTAGCCCCAACAAAACGAACTATTTAATAAAACATTTCTATATTAAACTTTTTATATGCTACAATTAAAAACAAAACAAAACAAAACAAAACCCTGTTTTCTCATGTTTCTCTTTTCAGTTTAGCAAGGCCAACGATTCTAAATATTTACTGCTCGGAGTTGCATTGCACTGAAAAGCATTGTATGATTTCTTTCGCAGTGTTACACCTCCGTGAACAACATGAACACCGGACTGGGAATGAACTCTATGAACACTTACATGACCATGTCCGGAATGAGTTCGACCGCAAACATGACAGCAGCCAACACCATGAACATGTCCTATGTCAACACGGGTATGAGTCCCTCAATGACAGGCATGTCTCCCGGCACGGCAGCGATGGCCGGCATGGGCGCGGGTATGACGGGCATGGGCGCAGCCCTGAGCCCGACCATGAGCCCCATGGCAGCGCAAGCGCCCTCCATGAACGCCTTAACCTCGTACAGCAACATGAACGCTATGAGCCCCATGTATGGCCAGTCGAACATAAACAGATCAAGAGACCCGAAGACCTACCGGAGGAGCTACACGCACGCCAAGCCGCCCTACTCGTACATTTCTCTAATAACCATGGCCATCCAGCAGTCGCCCAGTAAGATGCTGACCCTCAGTGAGATCTATCAGTGGATAATGGACCTTTTCCCTTTTTACCGACAGAACCAGCAGCGCTGGCAGAACTCTATCCGCCACTCGCTGTCCTTCAACGACTGCTTCATGAAAGTGCCGCGCTCCCCGGATAAGCCGGGCAAAGGCTCGTTTTGGACCCTTCACCCCGATTCCGGAAACATGTTCGAAAACGGCTGCTATCTGAGGAGGCAAAAGCGCTTCAAGTGCGACAATAAACTGAGCAAGGAGCCGGGTCGGAAAACCTCGGAGGGCGGCTCGAACAGCAGCTCTGAGAGCTGCAACGGGAACGAATCTCCTCATTCCAACTCGTCCAGCAACGAGCACAAACGATCCCTGTCTGACATGAAGTCGGCTCAGGGTCTGAGCCCGGACCACGCAGCCTCCCCGACCTCTCAAGCGCAGCATCTCCTGGCCCAACATCACTCGGTTTTGGCGCACGAAGGACACCTGAAGCCAGAGCATCACTATTCCTTCAATCACCCCTTCTCCATCAACAACCTCATGTCCTCGGAGCAACAGCATCACAAAATGGACCTAAAGACATACGAGCAGGTGATGCATTACGGTTACGGCTCTCCGATGGCCGGCGCGCTATCCATGGGCTCCATGGCGAGCAAAGCGGGCCTGGATTCGCCGGACACATCGTACTACCAAGGTGTGTACTCCAGGCCCATCCTGAACTCTTCCTAAACTTCCACGGACCTTGTGACAATTTGTAAATTTGTAAAATGGTCGTGTACATGTATTCTGATTTTTGACGTTCCCCGTTAATTTAGATGTTCGTTAGTAATTATTTTGTAAAAGATCTGTTGACAATGTGACGAACTCTTCGAGGCGGCTTTTGAAAATGGACCAAAACCACACCGAAGGACTGCGGACGGATTGAACTTCTTCAATCACTTGTGTAAACTTATTTATGGCTTGTAAATGTGTATTCTTGTAGTTGATGACAAGAACAGAATCTATATTAAAGTGTTATTTGGAATTTTTTCGCAATTCTGATTTTCACTCATTTGTGTTATTGTGTTGTCAACAACAGCAATAATAATAATAATAAATATAATGTTGCTCAACGAATTATCAAGGTATTTGCACATACGAACCACTTGTTAGTTGTGAGGGCTACAGATTTATATTTAATCTGCCACAGTTGAATTATTTTGCCTGAATGATTTCTTTCCTATTTTCAACCATGACCTGAATTAATATCAACAATAAAAACAGAAAAATAGGACAAGAAATAGTTTTTCCTAATATATGAAATAAGCTAAATTGCTTTTAATGACATACTTTTCAACACATTCATAAATTTCCCAAATAATCAGTATTACGCTTATATTCGAATGCCTTGAAAGATGTAGGCCTACTGCATTTTACTTAAAAAAAAGTGATAATCTATTATCACGACAATAAAACGTAGCGTTGTGTTAAGAAAGACGACACAAATTATTTGCATATAATCTATATAATTATATATATATATTTATTTATACATAAACAGCATATATATGATGACATAAGATAAAAAAAGTCATAACAAAAACAAACAAAGAACCGAGCCCATTTCTGAATTCAGCTATCTCTTTTGTCATCTTTAGAAAGTCTCTTGTTACGAATTAGACGTGAGACCCTTTTGATGTAAAATGAATAAATAAAAATGTCATGAAATAGCCTACAGTCTCCGTTAATTAAAACAGTTCAACAGTTTTGCAAGAAATGTTTTAGATTAGAATTTTTTTTTTAAATGAAACAACCGGAAAAATAAATAAATAGGCCCTAAATAAATAAAAAAAGCTCCCATTTCTGAACCGCAACATCTTCTGCCAATATTACGAAGTCTCTCGTTTCTTTCCAACAGACCCCTCTTATGTAAAAAGCTAATAACAGGAAAAATAAGTCCTAACTAAAAGCAGAAATAGAAATGTTTATGTAGTGGGGCATATTTGACGGCATCGCACTGCTTTTCCGACACACATAAGGAAGCTGTGTTACAGGCTTTCACCTTTTAATAGTAAACTTGCAGATCAAGAAGTCCAACAAATCCTCCCCCTGGGGTATCACATGAATGTGTACACTAAGAGAATTCTCCTTCAACTTGAATAATGGCAAAGAAGGCCTGGTTTTGTTACCTCTGTGTTTTTAGTTCTCAGTCCATTCCATTGTATTTCAAACCCCCATGATCCTGCGAATAAACAAAAACGGGTAAACAATGAAAAAGGCGGTATTAATACATATAGGATGTGTACATGAGCAATCAAATCACACGAGTGTAAACTTTGAATAAGAGCACGTCACTTCTAGGTCAATTTACACAGAAATTAAATTTCGCTGCCCCTCGTTTTAGACATAATGCTAGGCTGAATTTTTATTGCGCACTGATCGATATCTTGGTAAAATAATCATTTTTTTAAACTAGCGGGGCAGTGAAATCTTTGCTTTGTTGCTAAAGTCAACAGTGACAGAGTTTGAGCTCAAATAAATGCCGCGAGGCTTCCAGCCCTGTGCAGAAGGCAGCTGGAGAGGCTCCGATACCGTTCTGCAGGCTCCAGGTACGAACATTTTCATCATTAAATCCAGCTCACTGCTGAGGCTTTCGATGCATGCTGCGTGTGTTTGGCTTAATAGGGATTTCACATAGGAGGTTTCTGCGTGCAACAATGCGATTTCACGGCAATATGGCTCGACGCATGAACAGACACAACTCAAGTGCTGATGTTAAGGGGCTCTTTCAGCCGACTGTCAGATGGCTATTCCAGCTGATTGATGCCAACGATACTGGAGAAGACATGCACTGCTTTCGCCGTGCCAATAACCGCAGCCCATCAAATGAAGTTCTTCTCAGGTAGCCTAGTAGTGATGTCTTTTTTTTTTGTTATCGAGATATAAACGACTTTGCAACCAAATTATCAATGCAGACAAAGGATTTTACGCTCGTACAAGTCTCTCATTTAACGAAAGCGAAACTTAAGTACAAATTAAATTATTTTCGACAACCCAAAAAAAAATTCTGGTCTGTTAACATCGTTCCAGAAACACAAATAACAACAGCCATCAGCACCCGGTAGACCTAATGTTTTACATCAGACAAAATAAGTCTTGCCATGACAATTTACAGAAAGATCAGGTTTACCCTCACAACGTAAAGAATAAAAGGAGCGGTAGCTAGTCAGTTTGTTTCTGTTCTGAGGCTACAATGAAAAAATAAAATAAAAAATCAACATCAAGGACGACCACGATAATAATAATAATAATAATAATAATGATAAGTCATATTTTCATGAATATTTCAAATAGCCTATATGCTCGGTGAAATGATTTTTGAAGCTTTTTCCTATTTAAATTGCAATAAAACCTTAATTATTTTTAAATGTTTTTCCTAATTCCATGTTTATGAAAACACTGGAGCACACGCTTTATTTCCAAAAGATGACCTTGAAGAGGTTGTGTACTTTGGAAAAACGATAGTTTCCCCCCAAACACAATCACGAAAAAAAAAAAAATTGTTGTTTAAAAATTTTTTTTTTTAACATTGAGTTTCTTTTCTTTTCTTTTCTTTATATCAAAAAATGTGGAGTATGCATATTTTACCTTTACAATAAACTGCACTACTTCTTCTTATTTACCTTGGTAAATACAATTATATATTAAAATATTAAATAATATTATCTGAGTAATACGATAACAGATCGTATGCATATTTTACCTTTACAATAAACTGCACTACTTCTTCTTATTTACCTTGGTAAATTAAAATATTAAATAATATTATCTGAGTAATACGATAACAGATACACCTATGTTTCTTTAAGCCAATAACCTGATCAAATGTACCTTTGTTAAGAGACATTACGCACTGCAAAAGACCAAATTAATGTAGCTCTAATGTAATTCACCATATAATTCTATATTTCTTTGGCTGGAGAAATGCATGTTTTCTGATCTCTAATGAAATGTTTGCGTTTCATGTGATACAATGCATGCTATACAAACTCTTAATATGAACTAAATACGTTGTTGGAGCCATACGAGCTGA
Source organism: Sinocyclocheilus anshuiensis (assembly GCF_001515605.1). Lineage (NCBI taxonomy): Eukaryota > Metazoa > Chordata > Actinopteri > Cypriniformes > Cyprinidae > Sinocyclocheilus > Sinocyclocheilus anshuiensis. Next base: position 41,002 of record NW_015548792.1, on the reverse strand, counting down.
CTAGTTTTCTAAATAAAACACTCATGAGCATTTCTTAAGTAATTTACTATAGTACTTAATAGGATGAGTAGGTGGCATTGTTTTAAAATGAATCATCACTAGATTTTTTTTGGTCTCACATTGCTTTTAATGTCATGTACATGCCCAACCTTTCAGACACTCTGAATAGGAGCATTATCTATTATTCTTTAGCTTAAAAAAGGCTGTATGATTGTCTAGAAGCTGTTGTTAAATGGCCTACATGCCGTCAGGGTGTTGTGGTCCCAGAATCATGGCGAATGCAGCGGAAATAGTGCAAGAGTGCGATGGTCCAGGCCTGTGTTCACACTCATCCACCAGCTTGGTGTGAAATTCTTGCTGAGATGTACAGGAAAACCACATGTCCATTCAACCAACCCATTCGCCCGATTCACTGCAGCATCTTTTAGGGATAAAATTGCCTGGGCAAATGCCAGATTCCATTTTACGGCTGAAATAAGTAGGGTATTAAATAAGAAATGACAATGTTGATGTCAGCTATGCCATTTCCTGTGCACTTACATTAACACACATGTCTACATGGTACGGATGCCAATAGTTCACAGACTTGCCCAACATTTCCTGTGGTCAAATGCTGTGGGTAAAATCTAAGTCACTGGGAAGGACACTTGACTCATTAAATCTTAATGAAAGCAATAAACACAGACGCCAGCAATTCATTCAGACCTCCAAACCAATCTCCATTTCTCACCAAAGGCAAACAAGCCCAGATGCCCCAGCGTGATTCCCTGCATAACAAAAGCGAATCAGATTGTGTCCTGCATGTGTTCCCAGTGCCGAAATGGTAAAGGCGATAGGTTATTCCAAGATAGAGCTTGTCCAATTTATTGTACTTGAGAGGAGTATGTCACAAAGGTGATTTCTGCATATTTTTTTTTTTCAACATTGAGGAGCTTGTAGTTTAGACGGTGATGGGCATACTCATGCAACATTCATGAGAATCTTTTTCCTCAAGCATTCATGGAGAATAAACACACACATACAAATAATCTGGCTGCAGGAATTACGTGTTTTGTACTGATGCATCTTTATGTTTATTACAACTGTTGCGATTTGAAACTTGATGAAGAAGCTCCTTTATATATGAACCGTATTCATTTTGCATTCAAATTATTTGTTTGGTAAACAACTTAACAAAAGCAGACATGAGCAAACGTGATGGGAGAGCAAATACCAGTTGATGTTCTTTCATTTGATCAAGTCAGATCTCTTGCCACGGGCAAATTTAACCTACTAGTAAATACATATCCAGGATCTCTACCAACACTGTCCCCAGAGAGTCCACAGCAAGAGCTCTTAAAGTAAATCCCCCAACTCAGACAGAAATAATTCACCAACCCTTTCTCAAACTAAAGGCAATCTTCAGTTTAATCCAGTATAAATGCATTTATCACAACGAGATTAATGTCCGGGTGTTGCCTGTTAAAAAGCCCGGAGGAGCCTCTGGAACCTTAGAACAGATTATACTCTCAGATGCTACGCAGTAGTGGTCCCCTGACACTTGCCATGATGCCACCTTTGAAGCAAATCAGGTGATGGATATGAGCAGTGAGACATATATGAGAGGCGGTTCATAATCTAAACAAATCCATGTGCCTTTTATGCGACAGGTTAAGACTCATATTGCCTTTACGATGCAAATGCTCTCTCCGTGAAAGCTACAGAAAAAAGGAAAGAGGGGAATAGGGAAGATGAATTATTTAGCATTCGAGGTGCCCTTTGATGGTAACGGACAAGAACACAATAGGGTTTACTATTCATTTCAGGTTTTAAATGGTACTTGAAGTAACAGCTATATGTCCTTTGTGACATTTAGCAATTGTTGTTTGGCTTGGAATAATAGACACTTTCAACAAGGAAAGGCACCGTTTGAATTGCGTTTGACCTGAAAAAGAAAATGCCAATTGAACAAGCTATGATGTTTCTCCCAGTGTAACAGGCTATCCAACAGAATCGAATTTCAATATGGTCTTAATGACTTTTCCCCACATAGGCCTAGACCATTAACCATCCATGCAGATACTTTTAAGTTTATTTAGCCCGGATGCTTAATCGTGTCCTGCGGCGTGCCTCTAAAATATAATCGCAGACAATTGAGGAGCTCACGGCCGAAGTCGAGGGCATAATTGCTAGGAAACATCTTTCTGAACAGTTGGCGATAAACGTAGTCAGCCCCCTCCTCGGCTTAAAGCAATTAATTCAGGCACCCTGACATCAACTCTCCAATCCTCTGACAGCTTGGAGCCCAAATCAAAATGCTAGTTCTCCTGGGAACAGCAGAAGTTAGCCGGCTCTTTTCTGGACTGTTTGCTCACTGGGCCTGAGAGCAATCTTCCTTGCCGAATGAAATGCAAGGACACAAACAATGTGCCGGCGAGAGAATGGAAGACGGGGAATGAACAGTTTGGACTATTTGCTCAGCAGAAGGGCAGTCACAATAGCTGGCCCATAGCTTTCCCATGCATCAAGCCTCTTAGTCTTAGGGCTCCTTTGTTGCTGGGTTTCGTTCAGATAAGAGTCCAGCTGCCCCATGTGTTTAGTTCTCATTGTATGTTGTACTGTATGGTCATTTAGATACTTTTGCATGGCTTTTCACAATTTCGCAAACAAACACGCTCATGCCACATATTGCGCGCGTATCTCCGTGGCCGGGCTTCACCTCTGCATGTGCTCTCATTTAAGGGGGACAGCTGAGCAAAAAGGGGGTGCTTCGAGGGCAATGCCTTATCTTGTCAAGTATAAGGGTTCTGATATGTGGTTTGTGCTAATGATACAGTAGCTCTCTGATGTGTTTCACAAATGAGTGGTAGCAAAAGAAAACAATTCACACGACTCCTTTGATCAGTAAAAAAGAAAGAGGGATGACAATGCGATGGCTGCTCAAAAAGAGAAAGCCTTGTTCCAGAGCTCATGTGCTTCTGTGTTGTAACTGCACACCGTAAAAACACATAACGGAAACACTTCATGATGAGGTCTTATTTGTTAACATTAGTTCATGCATTAACTAGCAATGGGCAGTAAATGTTTATAGCATTTATTAACCTTTGTTCATGTTAAAATACAATTGTTCTTTGCTTGTTCATTGAAGCTCAGAGTTCATTAATGTTAACAGATGCTTAAATTTTTACTCTTAAAATTGTATTGAAATGAACAAGAACAAAACAAACATTCATGATCGTTGTTCTAATTAATGTCACTGTAAATTGTTATCAATGCAGCTGTTACCATTATTCTCTATTTTCATTCATCAAACCCTTAAAAAGCAACCTATTGTTTGTTTTAGTCATAATGAATAATATTTTTGACTTTTGACTATATTTAAATGTGATGTGTTTTATAATGCAGACAGTATTCTGTTCTTTTGTGTTCACTCTTATGGTACTCTTTTGTTTGACTATATGGGTTTGAGTTTTTCTCTGTACATCAAACACAACAGCCTTTAGTCAGTTTGAAGTAAAATAGGTCGACCTCTGATTTGTGTGTGTGCGTGTGTTCTTACCACAGTGTTTTGTAATCTCTACTTTAGCAGTGCGGACACATCAGAAAGATAATATGGAATTATGAATGTATTAGGCAGCTAGATAACTGAATAAGTTGATGAGAAGAGTCATTTCATTCCTGTCATGACTCGTATACTAATATTAATGCATTAGTGCTTAATATGGTTTAAGCAATAGGATCTCATAAAAAGATGACAGATTTCACAGTTCGGTCACAAGGATGTTGGATTTTAATGAAACCCAAAATGAATAATAATAACTCTATGGCTTTAAAAAAATGAGGTAAAAAGATTCATTTGTGTTTTGTTTTTTATATGTAAGCATGTGAGTGCAAGTATGTACGCATGCACATTTGCGTGAGTGTGTGTGAACAGGTCGTGTGTGGGATGGTGCAGCCTTACGCTTCACTGATAGTAAAGTAAAGCTCTGTTCATGGCTTTTCAGCACTTCTTTAAGTTGCCACTACTGTGTAATTTATGGGTGCTGAGAATCGCTGTGTTGAAACACGACACAGATCTCTACTGCACAGAAACGGCTGAGAACGACTGACTCATATAAGATGAAACACACAAAATCCGGGTGATTAGCAAGTACCGGAACATGCCAAGAATACAGCTATGGGAACACACACGAATAAAAACACACCCTGCTGAAGGGCTTTTGCGTATACCCAAGTGAGACTTGCTAAAATAAATGTACTGTAAAAGTGATACAGTATTTTGGTCATGCATTAAATGAGAGACCAGGAGCTGTGAAAGGCTTGAGTATTAAGTTTATTTAGGTATTAGGCTGTGAGAAATGCGGGAAACTATGAAATAAAATCAAGGGCCAGGCGGTGTGTCTGTTATTCTCGTATTCTGTCAATTTTCCAGAACTGAATTATTTGATCCCAATGATGGATTTCTGTATAAAATTGCATTTCCTAAGTTTTTACATTTAAAGTAAATCAATATTATGAATACATTATAACTAAATGCCATCTTAAATTGAAATGGCCGTTCACATCAAAAGTGAAACGACCAATTCTGAAGAATTGTTTTATTATTATTATTATTTTTAAAGTAAAAAGGTAGAAGAGGACCATTAGTCATGCTTTTAAAGAACATTTAAACTGTTTTGCATCTTTCTCAACTAAACCCTTAATTCCATATATTTCCAACAATTTCCTTCCAAACTGCTAAATGATAACAGCTTGGCTATACACATGATCTAAAAAAAAAAGGCCAAACGTTATAATCTGTATCTCTTCAAAGGTTCCTTTCGCTCTCACTCACAGGTCTGGTCTCAAAGACTACACCAGAGATAAGACTCAGCCACACAATGTCCCTTCAGTAGGTCTCATTGACCGGCCCATGGCACCGGCCAGGTATGCCAGAAATGTTTAACTGCCGATCATGTGACCTGCACCGAGAAGATTGGGGGAGTGAGCGCAAAAGCAAACACAGGTGTTTGGGCTGGTGTCGGTCGGCGCTGTTAGGGACAACTGCAAACACAGGCTGCCATGCCTGGAGACGCGAATGCCCGCCCACACCAACAGGACAGCCAACCGGAGTCACTGACTCAAGTCTGACTCTCTCTGCCTGCCTTTTCTCTGAAAAATTAAGGCTCTTCATTGGCCTATTAAAGTCTGCTCTTTTAGTACAGTTTGACCCGAGGAGCTATGGATTCTTTATTGAGCATCATAAATAGGCATAACCATAAATAAAAATAAACAAAGCTTTTTATAAATAAATAAATAACTAACATAAAAAACGTTTTCTTAAAGGGATAGTTCACCCAAAAATGAAAATTAGATGTTTACAGGGTTTACTTTGGTTTTGTTTGTGTATTTTTTTTTGACTCTCAAAGTCGTGATTCCCATTCACTTCCATTATATGTCGGACAGACTGCAACGGTTTGACTTAATAATCTTAGTTTGTGTTCTACTGAAGAAACAAAGTCACCTACATCTTGGAAACATCACATTTTCATTTTTGGGTGAACTATCCCTTTAATGTAGCAAAATGTTGTAAAATGATTGCACTTCGCATGAGGTCACCACTGATAGTGTCAACGTTTTCAAGTTCAAATCCAGTGAAAAATCATATTGTTTGCAAGAGACTTGTCTGGTTCGTTCATCTAAAAAGCCAACTCATTGTAAGCTAGTTTCGAGTTGACTGAGATTTAAATGCGAATATGGATGTAATTTATTTTCACATACTTGGCTGAACTCATTTTTAATGCAACCATAATTAAATAAACATATTTTAATCCACATATTACACTCTATTTGTTTATTTAAAACGTATGTAAAATCATTTTTAGAAACGACATAGCATGTTTGATGTAAACAATGTAAATGAAGTCGAAGGAGCACACAGCTGCTGATCTAGATTCAGCATTTCCTTCCTACTAGTAATTACGTTTTGAACGTGAGGTGTTCAACACTGATTCCAAGACCAGCAGAATTCATCGTTGTGCTCATGGGAAGACACACGCCCCGCCTAAGAACAACACGTTTAAACTTGAAAATTGACAAAACATACATAACACAATGATTGTATTTTTTGATATTCACATTGCACAAAATGTCGTCAGGATATTAATGAACAACAAGATACTTGACTAGCGTTGTTATCAACCGTAAGTTTGCTGCAAAAGTAGACTTCGCTAAAGAGTATCCCGCTATCTTCAGTACGATGAAGGGAACATGCAAATAAAGTTTGAAGGGTACTGTAAACGCTATAGGACATTAACCCACCTGTCTTGCTGCAGTACTGCAAATTAAATATTAAAAAAGCAGGAAAAAGGAGGCATTTTTATTGAGTTTAATTAGTCAGCCACAATTATTAAAGGTTACAATTAAGACGATAATATAACCAAAATACCTCTATTTTCATGTTAATCGTCACAATATATTTAGAACTTGTAGGGCTGTAGGGCTTTTAAATACGACAGATTCTAATCACTAAAATTGATCATAAATTGCATACGTTTTGTAATTTGTCGAGTTAAGTGAACTTTCGCAGTGATGCCATGAAAGAACCATTGTGTGTTAACCCAAACAACCTGTCAGTGAATCTAAGGAGCAAAATAATGTTAGGTACGACTGTTCAACTATGGATCAATCTGTACTGTATTTTGAGGTAGATGCACACATCAAACCACTGCTTTGAAGGATTTGAAGCATCAGCTTTGTAGGCATTGTCTCACTCCAGCAAGATATGTGTCCATTGTGGGCTGAAAGTGAGCTAATCAAAGTGAGCCGGCAATGATAAGCTGCAGATGAACAGTGCTTTGCTCAATTGAGCTTTTGATGTTGCAGACACAATGCAACATGTGAAAAGAGCAAGTGTCCTAAGAAGCTTTTTTTTTTTTTTTTTGTCTGGCTCCACACCTATAATGAGGTCACTCAGCAGCCTGTGCTAAAGCTGTATCCATTCCCACGTTAAAAGATGCCACTAATACACAATCTTAGAAAAAGAGGGAATTTAAGAATTTTATCTGGTGTCAAACTGGCGATCTGCTAAATCCCATAACTAAAGAGAGAGCAGAAAGATTGTTTTCCACTACGGTCTTTTTGGACCAGACGTGATTTAGGCAACAAGAGTTCAGGGACGGTTCAAGCGCATGCATGTGTGTGTGTGTGTGTCTGTGAGTGTGTTTGTGTTTTAATCAGGGGTGGTAAAAGCTTAATTGCACTGCTCTTCAGGTAGCAATGCAGAGGCCAGGTGCTCGCTGCATGGGTCACCACAAGCCCACTATCCAGAGAAGCTCTTAAGGAGTTGAACCAGTGCACTTACCATGCAGCCTTCACTGGTCAGGAGTGCAGAATTTAAATACATCAGCATTGGACAACAAAAATGTTGAAATAATTTGAATTATCCCAGGGGGTAGAAAAATTACTAAATGTCTGTCTTTGTAATGTGCCATTCAATCGCTCCACCTAAGAAATTACTTTTTTGTTATGGCTGACATCTAACCCTTTTACTTTTGTAACAATGTCCTTAGGCATTCTTCTTTTTTGATGCATATAATACAATCCTTCATGTTTACTTTAAGGGTCAGCACAAATAGAAATAGCTCATTGACCATATAAAATTTACTGTGTAATATTTAATACACAAATTTCTTTTTTTTTTCCCCAAGGCCTCTAAATAATCAACATGATGCGCGGAAAAACCTTTTGTACACAATCTACTGCATACCTTCTGTTGTCTGATTAATAGTTTAGAATCATGGCTAACATGTCTTTTTGCTGTGAAAACTTTACTGATTTTTAAACATAAGAATCACTTTTATATTGTTTGTAATATTTTAAGTTGAACACTTACTGGACTGAAGCAACTTGAGAGCTTTGCTCATAAAACCAAGCATTTAAATATAATCTAAGCCATATTATTTGGAGACACAAATGGTATTTAAATTATTGAATGCCAGTCTGCTATACCATATATCTCATTGATTTACATCAGAAGCTATCAGAAATTCATCTTATTTTTTGGCTCAGTTTGGGCCTGTAATATGAGCTCCAAATTATTCTTTATCATAATATATAAGCCTGGTGACTTAGTGAATATGTGACATTGTGACAGCACATTTTCACTTTTTTACACTGTTTTTTTCTCTCTCAGAAATACAAGTAATTATGTAGAGTTTGAGTCCAGGTGAATTAACTGTACTATGCAGAGCACAGGTGTCTCACTGACACGGGCTTTAACAACATGCCCACCATTTGATCTCCTTTATTCAACTGCAGAGGAAAGAGAGGGGATGGGAGCGAAGAGGAGAGGCGGTCGACCGGTGACAGGTGTACCTGAGTGAGGTGTGCAAGAGGAACAGACAGAGGCCATTAGAGTACATTCACTGCCATCATAATACTGAGACAAAGAGTGTGTGATGCTGTCATGGAGGAAGAGACTGGATGGACTATACAAGGACAACACAAACAAAAACCTTTTAAATGCTTAATATGTCAGATTGTAATTTTGCAGAAAAAAATCTTGGACTGATAGTTGATAGAGTAGTTTTTGATACATACTGTACATATTTAATGAATTCTTTTGTGCCTGGTTTGTTTTTATTCCTTCACTAAGCTAGAGCAGCGAAAACATACTGATAAACCGATTAATTTCTGATGAATCCTAATAAAAAAATAAAAAAAATAAATACAAACTATAGCATCCGTTTCAGTAGTTTTTAAACTGTGTGTCAGAGCATGTTGCTCCTTTAGCTGTGCATCTGAGCAGAGCTGATTGTTTGGGGTGAATGGCTGTGTGGGAGTGTATGCATTTATGTTTTTAAATGAGTGTGACTGGATGCGTGACTGACTGTCTGTGAGTGTGTGTGCGTGTGCGTGTGCGTGTGTGAGCGAGAGACGGACAGCTGCTGTCTGACACAGGTAGCAGCTGGGCTGACTCACCTGTCACACAGATCCAATCCTGTCTGTCAGCGCCGGCGAGGAGGAAAGCCGCGCGTTCATTCAGCAGGGATCGCAGAAAGAAACAGAAACAAAGGTAGAAGGTAGTTTCCATGAACGAAAGAGGAAGTAAAGAAAAACACGTGGATTGTTATCCAGGTTACTGACTGCCTCTCATCCTGTCCTATAAAAACATTTAATACAAACTGAAGGATTCCAGGATTCTATCTTAAAAACGTTTTTTAAAACTGTAATTACACTATTATTAATTTGTTATTAACATGTTATTAATTTAAAATGCACCTGGATGTTGCTCACTTTTTAATTTTCTATCTCAGTTTTTTTGAAATGTTCAGATTAATATAATATAATATCATGTGAATTGTTATTGCACAGTAATTACATATAAATATGTATTAAATAGTATTTTCTTCTTTCTTTCTTCTATTCTATTCTATTCATTTTCAAAATGACTTGTCCTCTTTAGTATTATATTATATTATATTATATTATATTATTTATTTTAAGATGACTTTTTCAGTGTAATTACACAGATAGGCACTGAGTAAGTAATTAACAACAAGTAGTGCATGTAACAAGGACACTGTAAAATAAAGTTTTACCTTATAGTTAAGTAAATGTTTACCTCAATTTTAATTTTCTAATTAAATCACATATTTTGTAAGGTTGTTTACAGCTTATTGCACATTCTATTCTATTCTATTCTATTCTATTCAAACTACTTGTTGACAATAGGGTCATGATATATTATATTATATTATATTATATTATACACTTGAACAAGCTCAGTTCAGGCAACAATGACAAAGAGCAAAAAAAGAAGAAAAAATCGACCACTTTTTATTTCTCCCCTTCAGTAGGGATTTGTCTCTCTCGACAGAGCAAATTGAAGAATACTGTGAGCGGATTATGTGTAAGCAGAGCTGTGCTCATGTGTGCGGTTCTGATGCAGTCTGCCTGATCGGCTGGGGTCGGGATAGGGCTGATAAAGAGATGACACTGCAGATAAGATAACACAGCCATATAGGAGACATTCAGATAGGGGGCAGGAGGAGTGCAATGCAGAATTGGCATCAGATAAAGCGAGAAGGGCCCCTAGAGGGCAGAGAACAATAGGGAGAGGCGGAGAGGCAACGAGCTGACTAAAGAATCATTTCCGGAAACATGCATGGAGAGCAGGCTTGAAAGAGTGGGCTGGGCCGGCAAGATGAGCCTCCGAGATCCCTTCCATTAACCTCATTGAGTGCACGCACACTACAAATTCATTAACACACAAAGTGAGATGGCTGTGCCTGATAATGCCAACATACCGTTGCTTGCAGTGAATCTGTCATTGTCGTGATAGCTTGCTAAGCAGTGCTTTTAGAATAAAAGTAAATAGAAATTACAGAATATCATGGTGCTGAAAAATTGCAGTATTAATGTATTGTTTTTACATGCACTGTAAAAAGCAGTAACCCGCAATTATTACCTTAAAGAGCTTTTTCTATCCGATTTAACCCATTCAGAAATGATTTTGTTGGTATAAACTGATTCATAGATTGGTATAAATTGATTTATAATCTCAGTGCGGGATTATTGTAGTTAACTAAAACTTAAAATAATAACATAAATAATATTATATTATTAATAATAAATATTTCAGCATTTCTCATTTTAATGTAGTTTAACTTGATGTGCTAAAATAACAAAATAACAACTGTACAACTGAAATAAAAATGTATTGAATATACTACTAATACTACTAAAAATGAAAAAGAAAAAAAAAACACCAAAAAAAAAAAAAAAAAAATTTTAAAAAAACTTTCATGTCCTTGACCCATTAAATGAAAAAAGTCCAGATTTTCAGTGTGGATTCTTTTAAACCCTGCTATGTATTGTAAATCAAAAACCCAAAAAAAAAAAAAAGTAAACTTTAACTAAAGTTAAATTAAAAACGGAAAATATTATAAAAGCTATAATAGTATCTCAATGCTAAAATAACACGGTCATGGATGTTAAATATTTATTTACTTAAATATTTCAAATTTAGGTTACCATTTTTTTTCAGTGTGGTACTCCAACATGCATGTCTGCAATAATAATAATAATAGTAATAATAATAATAATAATAATAATAACTACATGATATTACCATTGTCCTTTTGTTAATGAGTATTTACCTTCTTTACCAACGAAGAGGGATTTAAACTAAGGTCCAGATTTAAGAGCAGAAGTGACCAGAGAGGACAAGAATTACTGCTTTATTTATGAATGCGAACACACAACAGAACAGGCTCTGAATCTAAAATGAACTCATTTTACTGCTGCGACATTGACAGTATGACAAAGACGCCGAACGCCCCGACACAACGGGAGAAAGAAACAGAAAACTAACTTTCACGTGCATGAAAAGGAGAGAGTATCAAGCCAAGCTCTTTTTAATGGCGGCAACACTGACAGGAGGCAGGCCGTATTTAACAGTGCACATCGGCCCATTCAGCCAGAAACAGAACACCCTTTCACAGGTCTTTGTCAGTAACCTGTGGTGACCTGCATTCACTGCCACGTCAGGGTCCCCTGCACAAAAGGTACTGGCCAAAAGAGATGCGGGATGGGTGGGGTTGCGCGGCTGACCGCTGCTCGTGACCCCACAAATGCCACCCGGACCGAGCAGGGGACGATAAAAAATGGACAGGGAGTTTAAAATAAGACACATGGACAAACAAACAAAAGAAGAGCTAGGTACACACGTACAAAGAATGTACAAATAACGTGGAAACAAAAGGGCTCTTGTAATGCAGACCAGGATCTTGATGAAAAATTCAAACAATATTATATGGAGAATGTCAACAGCCGCCACACTTCTGCTGAGGACCTTACAAACAGATGGAGCAACTCTGCACACACATTACGCTGGGCCATCTCAAGCTCTCAGCGTAATGATGATGGCTCTGGACCGGCTTTTAAAAACACGGCAAAGAAGGAGGGTGAGGAGTCTGGACCTGTCCACACGCTCGTATGCCGAGGTTACGGGTCACCTGCGTAACCCGCCGACTCCTGACCGCTCAGCAGAGTGCCGCTTTCTGAAAGAGCCAGATTAAGGTATCTCCATTCTTGCATTCCACCTGTCCTGCTCCTGAACATCAGGCTTTAATTCCTCCTGACAGAGCAGCTTAAGCAGCCAATGATTCCGCTGCATCCTTCAATCACATATCAGAGCCTACACAAACACACTCGCTGTGTTTCTGAGCTGCTGGAGGCGTCTCGGCCGCCGCTGATTTGTGAATGAGTAGCAGATCGAAAACAGTTGAAGAGCATCTGCTTTAAACATGCAATTCCTTAAATTCATTCTTTCTGATTTTTTGTCACTGTTAGTGTTTACAAGACCACATCACTCGAAGCGTCAGTTGAAAATAAACCAGTCACATTCTCAGGAAACTGCGCCAATGATTCCGCTGCATCCTTCAATCACATATCAGAGCCTACACAAACACACTCGCTGTGTTTCTGAGCTGCTGGAGGCGTCTCGGCCGCCGCTGATTTGTGAATGAGTAGCAGATCGAAAACAGTTGAAGAGCATCTGCTTTAAACATGCAATTCCTTAAATTCATTCTTTCTGATTTTCTCACTGTTAGTGTTTACAAGACCACATCACTCGAAGCGTCAGATGAAAATAAACCAGTCACATTCTCAGGAAACTGCGCCATTTATGCTTTTAGCATTTCAAAATTTTGTACATCACTAAAAATAGGATTAATGCTGAACTTTAACCAAATCTTGTTTTTTTTTTAAATTTATGGTATGTTGCTGAAAACCGATTTAATTTTTATGCTGATTTGTATTTTTAAACCATTCGTTTTGATATGCAAAATGAAAGCCTGATTTGAGAGTAAATTTCAATTTTACGTACAGGTAAGTCATTTCTTTATTTTGGTTTGTTTTAATATTTTAATTTATTTTCTTCAATTTTTTATTTTAACACATTTTATTAATTAATAAATGTATTATAATAAACCATTTGTGTATTTTGATGTGTTGACGGGAGCTTTTTTGTTTCCCGACAGTGCACTGAATATTATCGGACTACTTTTGTTGTTGTTGTTTTCTTTTGTGTTGTATCAGAAAAATAAACAAACAAACAAATAAATGTAGTTTACAGTTTTCATTTAATAGGATTTCCATTTAATAGGAACCTTGTGATGAATCACACATTGAAATAAATAAATAAATAAACAAACAAACAAACAAACAAACAAACAAACAAACAAATAAATAATCATAGTTCAAGGTGTGTAAAAATGGCTATTAAAAGTCTTAAATAGCTAATATAATCAACCATATTATTTAAATCAGTATTCTTGTGCTTTGTGCACAATAACTATTTTCTGAAGAAAAAAACAACAACAGAATAGCGAGATTTGATATCTGAAGTTCACAATTCTGAGCTTGATGCAGTCAGAATAAGCATAAAAATATTGACACTCATTTTAGAAAACACAATGGACAGTTTAGACTTTCTGTGTATGCTAAATTTAGATTTTTCATAACACTTTAATTTAAGGAACAATTCTCACTGTTAACTAGCTGCTTGCATGCATTTTAATAGCATATTGTCTGTTTTTTAGTACTTATAAAGCACATATTAATGCCTTGTTCTGCACGAACATATTTTAGATCCTACCCAATACCAAAACGTAACAATTACCTTACTAACTATTAATAAGCAGCAAACATTTTCTCAGTTGCACAGTATTCAAAATAGACCTTATCAGGATCCTCATTTGTCAGGTCCGGTATAGGGAGCTCAGAAGTTTGCCTGTGCTGAAGCATGCAGCCGGAGAAAATCGACAAACTTGCACACCTAATTGTTATTGCGGCAGTGTTTGGCCTGGAGCCAGTCGATAGGAATCAGGGATCAGCTCCTGGGCTGTTGCTCCCACTTCCAGTGTCTTAGTTGTAATGCATCCCTCTACTAACAGGGATCAAGGTATTAGGGATTCAGGTTATTTGTATTGATTTTATGTGCTGTCATGCCACGTTTCAGCCAACTCATATTTGTGGAAATTGCAAATTTCACCTCGGAAATGTCACCTGCGTTTAATCTCACAAAGGGTGGTCAATACAGGCATGTGGGGTTGATCGGACCAGCATTATTGCACAGGGGCTGGGAGCTTCCTTTGTTGCCATGGCTTCGACCCAGCGGTAAAAGATGGGAGTGGTCCAAAGAGCTGAACGTGAAGAGGACAGAAGACAATCTGGATGCTACAGAAGATTAAGATTGCATCATCACCATTTATCTACAGAAAAATAATTCATTGCTATAAATTTAAACTATTTTGACCAACAAGATTCCTGTCTGAAGTAAAACCAAAATTATTTTATGCTTATGCATTATTATTTGTATAAAAAACTCTATATAACAATAAACAACAGAGTAATATTTTCATAAAAATAAAAAAATAACAATATATACTGCCAGACTACTACCAGTGTCACACTTCAGAAATCATTTTGATTTGCCGATTTGCTGCTCTGTTATTATTATCAATTATTATTGCTCCTTAGTTATTAATAATGGCTATTATTAGTATCAATGATGAAGACTGGTTTCTATGGAAACCATGATATTTTTTCATGATTATTTGATTAACAGAAAGTTAAAATGAACAGCATTTATCTGAAATAGAAATCTTTTATGAAACATAAATGTCTTTACTGTCACTTTTGATCAATTTAATGTGCACTTGCAGAATAACAGCATCAATTCATTTTTCTTTCTTTCTTTTTTTAAATCTTACTTAACCGCTGTTTCCACAAAAATATGAAGCAGCCTAACTCTTTTCAAAACCGATAAATAGAAATGTTTCTTGAGCAGCAAATCAGCATATTAGAATGATTTCTGAAGACTGGAGTAATGATGCTGAAAATTCAGCTTTGATCACAGGAATAAATTACATTTTAAAAATATATTTAAATAGAAAACAGTTCTTTTAAATTGTAATAATATTTCACAATATTACTGATTTTACTGTATCTTTGATCAAATAAATGTAGCCTCAAAGACCTTTTTTTATATCATAACTATTATATTATTAACTTTTGACCAGTAATTTGGGGGAAAACAATTTGCATTCATTGAACATGAAAACAAATATTCACAGCATGAAGCAGTCGTTTACAAAAGAAAGTCTATGACTAGAATATACAATTTAACATAATTTCCATGCTGCAGTTCATGCAAAAAATCGCTGTAACTTGCCAATGAGGCATCACCTGCTCTTGGTCATTTTCTGCTAGGTTTACCTCTAATAGTTCTAATAGCTTTACCTGCGGGTAAAGGTTTATCAAAACAAAGCTGGAGCCATGTAAATATACAACGACACGCAGTGGCACAGTTTGTTGGCTCACATGCCGCAGGCGATGTTTTCTTTCATTCCAAATTTGCTCTGGAAACGAATCGTGTCCCAATAAAGCCCATGGCAAATATGGGCAAGAATGACACCCACATGTGGAAGTTTACATAGCTTGGTCAAATGTACATATAGGGCATGGATTGGAGGGGTCTGCGCTGACCATTTTTGAAGGGTGGAGTGGGGTCAGAGTCAGACTTTGGGATGGTGGGTATTGACAACAGGGTTGGATGTAAAGGTTAGATGGACACTAGTACGTAAAATAAAAAGCACAGCTTTAAAAGTCCACATGCAAACCAGAATGGAATAACCAAAAGACAAAGAAAAACACATCATACAACCCTTGTTCAATTTGTACTTCCATTCAGACCCATTTTTAACGAGAGCCACTTATTGTCTTTCTATACCCTTATTTTTAAACATTTGTTTGATTTTTATGAAGTGTGAACAAGCCGTCCTTTCACAAATTGCTTGGTGAGGCAGAGGAAAGACTGAGCAATGAGTAGGCCAGATCATCCTCTAACTGATGAGTCTGATGCTAATCTATGGATCAATTAGGAAAAGCCACATGGGGTCAAACTGCAGATATTGCAGTGCCTATTAGTTCTTCTACCTGCCATTATTACAGAGTCACATGTTCAAACAAAGAGCATGTAGGCAGCTCTAGCCAAGGTAAACAGACCGGCAATGAGGCTCGAACAAAATATTGATCTGACACGAATCTGCAGACGGGCTTCAATTCTGTGATTAGGGTTATTGTGTGTGTTGAGAGTAAACCCTTTCAGATTATTTATCAAGGACGTTAGAAAAAAATAAATTCTAAAAGGATATGTTAAATGCAGCATGCTAATTATCTTTTATGTCTATTATTTGTTTTTATGTTTATTTTTTATCAGCATTAGATATTTCAGATGTTTCAATTATCAAAGAGCTTGTCAAATCACAATGTCAAGCTCTCATTGAGGCACTGATTAGAAGACTTCTGCATAAAGATGCCCAACATCATCAAAACAGAGATACACTGTAAAAATAAATGAATACATACATAGTTAGTTATATCGTTAGATTTATGTAGGTTTGTTTAGTGATGTTAACCCTGGTCAAAAATGCATGGCCTTTTAAAAATTGCCTGTAAATCTCTCAGTTTGCTTTATTATCACCAAACCCGGGATTCAATATTTTTGTCAACTTGTTTTCTTTCAATTAGCAAAGGTTTTGTATTTCTTTTTGTAACTGATTGACCATAGTCCTCATTGATCTGAGCTGATGCACTTCAGTTTTCGAGTCACATAAAAATTATTTTATTTTTTTTGCAATGTTCTCTCAAAAACTGAGATGCATAAGCTCAGACCAATGAGGCCTACAATCAATCATTTCCAAAAGAAATACAAAACCTATCCGATAATTTTTGACTGGAAATGCCAAGGTAGGAACAAATCTTTTCCTGCAATGCAATAAAATTAATTAACATTTTCAGAAAAAAAAAGAGAAAATTTTAGGTATAGGGACCCTTTAGTATAGGGACCAGTTCTCACTATTAACTAGTTGCTTATTCTCATGGCTATTAATGACATATTGGCTGTTTATTAGTATTTATAAAGCACATATTCTGCATGACCATATTCTACATCCCTAATCCTACCCAATACCTAAATTTAACAACTACCTTACTAACTATTAATAAGCAGTAAATTAGGAGTAGTTAATGGTTTGTTAATGGTGGGAATTGAACCTTAAAATAAAATGTGACCGATTCTCAGATCGAAACACCATGAGGGATAAATAATTTTTGACTTGAATAAAACCAGTTAGTTTAGATGTTACCATTTTTAAGTTACCATTTTGTTTTTTTTTCAGTCAAGTCACCTTCACAGAGAACAGGGATTGACATTTGTTGGAGAAAGAGAAACAGGTTCATATTTGCATTGGCAATTCATGTGCTAATTTTCATAGCTATGCATTCATTTACAATTACTCTGTGTCTAGTCATGAAAATGAGCTCTTTGAGAAAGCGCATGTGCAAATAAAGAAGCTTTCTTACAATTACTGCCACATAACAACACAAAAATAACTGAATAAGGAGCTCCACGGAATGTAATAAGGATGAAATCTGACATTCCAGTGTCATTTGTGTTCAGATATACCACAGAGGCGAGTGTGACCTGGCTGTTTGAGTTTGGGTTGTGCACTCCAAAGCTGGCCACAGTGTTGAGCCTCATGCTACCTTTCAAAATCCATGTGCACACATCAGTTATGAATAATTTCAGATTTGTCCTCTGCAGATTAGATTAAAGCAACCACAGGGGGTACGAATGCTTAATGCATGCATGTGAAAAGTAGCAAAGCAATCCAACATTCCTTGATCCAAAAACCATTGAGCAACACCAAAGGTAACTGCAAGGGGCCATATTATATGAGATCAGTATGCTTTCAAATTGTTGAAGATTCCCCATTGAGTCTTCTGCATGCTCACTGGGGTTACAAGATGTCCCCAGATCAGTGACAATGAGAAAAAGAAGGCCTAAAATGAAAAATACTCTATTGATGGGTTGCCAAATGGTAAAGCCCACTGATTGTCATTGCCATTTCTTTCATTTCAGTTACAGACTTGGCATTATTATAACCAAATTAGCAATTGTGACCTGAGCAAACATGCTGGGATTTGGACTTGTCACAATGCCCACACAGAGGGGTGCCGGTCCGAAGGGGACATCCCGCACAGCAGGGTTCCCTCTCTCTGAGATGATCTTATGTGGCCTCCTGCTGACTGCACCAGTCCAACATGATAAAGCTGGCTTGCAAACAAAAGAACCACAATGAGAATCCCTGGCTACCTTGCTCAAGCCGTCCCTCACAGCATGAAGACACAAAAAGCATACACTATCAACACAATCACTTGATTATTGGAGGGTATTGAATGCTAATTGACATTGGCGACCAGGACAGAATCCCATTAGTTATCTTCTAGAGGGTGTCGACTTCTAAAAAGAGTGGAAGTATACTTGATAATGAATATTTCTTTTGCATTCTGTTTGAATTAATATTAGGACAAACACTGAAACAATTTACAAAATTAAAGTATAATATCTTGGTGTTTTTGCCATCCATTATTATTCTAAAAGGGATTTTGTATGACTTTCACACATCAATTTCTCTGGTAGTTCTGGTTCCCATTTCCCAGTGGGTGTGACTATTTCCCTGAGCTTGTGGCTCTGAAAACCTGGGTGGCCGTGGCTCTCCCTTTAGAGTACAATTCAAGCTAAGTTTAGCAACCTAAATCTGCAATAACACAGCTCCTAGCTACGGCTAATCCTATCAAAATGGACTCTCTCGCAGAGACAATGTGAACCAGTGACTGCTAATGACTGAGAGATGTCACACATGGAATGTTCTGAGCAATGGGAGGACATGTGCCAAACTCCTGAGAGCTGCTCCACCTAGGCCTAAAACCAACAAGCCATGCAACCGAGGCCTGCGCAGATCCATCTGAACTACCTAAACAAACTGCAGATGTTCTGGCAGAGGCTCGAGTGGTGACATGCACCTATACAAAGTCACACATGCGGTGTAGACATGAGAAACGTCGGCCTCACATGTTCTCTGAAGAGATGCGGAGAGAAATGTTGAAGTTTGCCGAAGTCTTTTTCAATGGTCGGAGAGTTTGTACAATATAAGATCATTCCCAATTCCCAATAATTCTTTATTGGAAAATTTGATCATTTGGAAGACACATTTATAGACAATCATATCTATGTAAAATGCATGAAATTTTCACTTCAGATTAATAATCTTAAAGTTACGAACAAACATTCTTCCAGTAAAGTTAATAGAATGTTTGTTCAAAATGATCTAGTCTTTAAAGGGCTAGTTCACCCAAAAATGAAAATTCTGTCATTAAT
>NW_015548792.1:3011-21726 GCF_001515605.1 Sinocyclocheilus anshuiensis | reverse complement strand
CATCTTCGGAACACAATTTAAGATATTTTTGATGAAATCTGAAGGCTCTCTGACCCTCCCATAGACAGCAAGGTAACTACCACGTTCAAGGTCCAGAAAAGTACCAAGATGATCAACAAAATAGTCCGTGTGACATCAGTTCAACTGTAAAGTCACGAAGCTACGAGAAAACTTTTTTGCGCAAAGAAAACAAAAATAACGAGCCCTCATATTTCATCAAAAATATCTTAAATTGTGTTCCGAAGATGAACGAAGGTCTTACAGGTTTCGAACAACACCAGGGTGAGTAATTAAAGACAGAATTTTCATTTTTGGGTGAACTAACCATTTAATAAGGTTCTCAATATTTATTTGGATGTTTTTTTAAATGTTACTTCTAGTTTCAGAACTTCCAGAGAACATTCAAAATATAGTTCCTATAATTCTAAAATTACGGAGCCATTACATTTACATGCATTTACATTGCAATTACATAAAAAAATAGTTGGGTAAATTGTGTGCACGATTTACTATTTCGTTCCCTCGATTTATAAATTGTGCTCACGATTTACTAATTCATTCCCTCGATTTGCTATATCGTGCACACGATTTATACATCGAGGGAACAAATTAGTAAATCGTGCGCACGATTTATTTATTTTTTCTTGCATGTCATGTGCGGGGCTCCATATAAAACAGATATCAAAAGCATTTAAAAAAAACGGAACGTGTTAAAGGTTCAGAGAACATTTAGACATAGCTTAATGGGAATGTTAGCAAATCATATTTTTGCTAGTCAGGATAATAATAAACACCATACAGAAACACATTCATCTTGTCCGCGTTGGCCTAATACTTGGTGTGGCCCAACACATTTGTCAGAAATAAATACTTAAATAAAATGATTTTATTTTGGCGCCACTGGCAGTTAGAATTGTTCTGGACAAAGGCTTCATAAAATAGCATCACAATCAGAATGAGGTATCTTAACGGAACATACACTCCCTGAGGTCTTATGTAATGCATATTAATCACCGGTAAATTAGTGGTATAGAAAACAATTACAGAACTAAAAGACCACCAGGTTCGTGAAACCTTTGAAGAAAGTTTTCATCCTATTTTTTCTTTCTCCTTACACAAAACCCAAAGCCTAATTTGCTATCATCAGGTCTCTTTGTTAACCCAGGACTGGTATTTGGGAATAATCCTCCACTCATACACAGAATATCGTCCCAACAGGCATGGACAAGATCACCTTCAAAGCTTTTTAAGAGACAAGCCTTTGTGAGTTATGCCACGTTCAAGACTGAATACGTTCTTTCTTGAGAAACTGAGAGATAAGTTGGACAGGACATAACTTGGGCGCTTTGTGTTTGTCAGCAACAGATGGCTTCTCTAAATTCGTTCATTAATAGTCATATCATTGTCTCAGCCTGCCACTTTATAAATGTCCATAGAGATATTTATGATAATTACTTGACCTTGTCAAGTCTCTCTATGTAAATCACCATTTCAAAATAAACAACTGCTTGAGTCCAGCTTGGATAGAGTACAAAACAAAACACAATTCCTTAAATGTGGATAAAAAATCAGCTCAGATTTTATTGTTAACATTTGAATGGTATCAATGCAGTGATTAAAAAAAAAAATGTTTATGTACAGGTATATGACAAAGAATCTGTAGAAACATGCTTTCATTTTCAACCTAAAACTGACCCCCCCATACACTATATTAAAGATACAAATGTGCTGCGTGTTTGTAAATTTAGGGCTGATAATGTTATTGTTCCAAAGAACCAATAACACATAAAATACTGCATAACACATAAACCAAAAAGTTTAAGCTTGCTCTATATAAAATTATGAACCTATGCTTTTTAGTTTAAGTTTCTATATTTAAGAAGGCACTGCTTAAATTGTACTCACACCATAGATTTGCAGCCTTTTCCCTTCATTCATAAAAGCATCACTAATGATGATCAAACAAGGGCTTCTGTCAAAACATTTTCCATCATTTTTAAATGAAACATTTGGACTTGGTTTTAAAATACATTTCAAAATAGTCTGCTACCAGTGAGTTTTTTTTTTTCTTCAAGAGAACAAGAGAACTTTTCATGAAATGCCCCATGAATGATATTCCCTTGATCTATGCGATCACCCTTGTGCAATATCTCAACCCTGACAGCCAGTCAAGGATACAAACAATATGGCAAATAGCAAGTTGCAAATGGTCATTGATTGTTTAGATGTTCTTGGCGACAGCATGCCACTGGAGGTCACATTTGTTTACTCCCCAAATTTTAGAAAATGTTGAAAATGCATTAAAGAGTGTTGACTCATTGATGAGGTTTTCCGTGTTCAGAGAGTGACATTGGATTATTGTGAAGTCAAAAAACTGTGCTTTTAATTGTCACTAATTTCATATTTTCCTGTGTTTTTGGTTTATTTCACATTATATTTTGAAACAGTTTTAAACTTTAGCAAGCATACCTCATTACCTTTCTTTAGCTGTGCACATTGTACTGCTGCAAAAAGCTAACACACACACACACACACACGCACACACGCACACACACACACACACATCTTTTTTCTTCAAAAATTACACCAAAAATAAATCCATACATTCAACAGGAAAGTACAACAGGAATGCTGTGTTTTTGTATATGAAACACATTAGGACAAATGCTTGTCACTTTCAACAATGCAGTAGAATAGATGGAAATAATTACGGGGAAGAGGACAAAAAGGAGGAGCCTCGAGCCGCACACAGAAGGCCACGCTGAAACTAAAAATGAATCCATTTACTTCAGGCTGTTTACTTTGTACTTTTGGCTGGCGAGGAAGAAAAAGAAAGGCAGTTCAGAGGCCACTCTTTTTCCCCTTTTTCTTCAAGCGCTTTAAAAACGGGCCTAGCAAATGCCCTGGCAGAGCCGAGAAGAAGCAGAAAGAAAGAAAAGCACAGTAACATCTGCAGACACTTCCAGACAGACAGTTGGGATGTGAATAACTCAACTCTCAGCCTGCCCTGACCTCTGGAGAACAAAGGGGAGATGCCTAGCAGAGGAGCGGGGAGCCCCCGGAGCGGGACTGGTGAGCGGGATTTATTGTCCCCGCTCCGGGTGAAAGCGGTGCCATCGGGGCACCCAGCACCGCATACCACCGCAAGTGTCATAGCTGCCGCACAAAGATGCGCAATCCCAGAAGAGCGGCGCAGGAGCGAAACATAAATTCCAAGAACACGCCGCGCGCAATTAAGCTATACGTGAATGCAAATTACAGGAATACGTACGATGACCGCTGCCGTAAAACAAGCTGCAAAACATTTAGAATCAATCTTTCCTTTAAGTAACACTCCAAATAGTCAATACGTATTTTTCTCCCTAAATCAAAGCATAAAAGGACAATTCTCTCGACTAGGTATCAAAGGGAGACATAACAAAGCAACTGTGTACTTCAAGACTTAAATCTTACAAGTCTCTAATCCTTCTGTAGTCCGCGCGGGACCTTTGGTCTCCATGGAAACCCCAGAGCATTCAAGCAAGTGATTGCCTCCAATGAATTTCAGATAAGAAGAAATGGAAGAGAATTGATGTGATTTTAATGCAGAAGAGTGCAGCAGAGGGGAGGTCCACTCGGTTCATATTTGAATAAAGCAAACAGAGAAGACAAAAGGCTGACAGCCGTAAATGACATTGTCAGTACAAAAATTATCAGCCAGTTTACAATCTGTTTGCTCATGTAGAACAAACAGAATGTGTGTGGCATCCCCTGGCTTTGTGAATGGCAGGGCTGCCGGCAGCCAGCAAGAGAGAGAGAGAGAGAGAAAAGCAGATCTCCTCTCCCCCAGCCAGAGCTGCTACCATTAGATAGCAATTTGACAGACGCATGGAAAAAGCCGCAGTTTGGACCGCAAACAAGACTTTCGAAATAATCATACATTTATCTTCGACAAACCGGGAGAAATAAGGCGGGCCGGAGTCGGCCGACTTACAGAGGGGGAAATCGCGGATCTAAAGGGAGGCGCATTCCAAACAACTGACCCTCAGTTCCTTAGCAAAGGCCCACACCACAGTTCTTTTTATCCCCTCTGTCCGTCTAGGAAGCGAGTGATCGAGAACAGGGGGATGCTCCTTAAACACAGACTTTGAAACCCACCCCCTCCCTTTTGTGCCATTTTGTCGCTACTTTTGTTTTGAACTTGTTAACTTCTCGGCGGCCGCACCGGCCCCAGCAGCTGTCCAGCTCGCAGGGACACTCGAGGCATCAGTATTCAAAATGAGCAACTTGTACAATATATCCAGAAATGTTAACAGTCTGGACAGACGGCAGTTTCAAAATATACTTCAGTGGAATTTTCAAAAATGTAAACTGTAATATCGGACAGCTATATATCCAACTTTTTTTGCATACATTCATATACAACGATATATACAGTAGGTACTACAAATCTCAGTTGTCTGTTTTTTTTTTCAAGAAAAATGTAACAATGTTAACTTCCAGCTCTATATATAAACTTTGATATTTAAGTATGTTCAACTTTACATGAATACACACAGTATACTCACATAAGTCTATATACATTGTATAGCAAATCTCAAATATATAATTGTAAAATGTTACAATATTATCGCCCGGCTCTTTATATAAAGTTGTATATATAAGTACATTCAACCTTATCGGCATATATAGGGCAATATTTACTTTAGAAAATCTGATTGCGAAAGATAACTAACCTAGTGAAAAATAAATAAACTAAAATGTATTTGAAATACATTTATTTCATGCTAATTATACTACAAATACATTGACATATTTATGTAATTAATAAAAATACCCTGCATTTGTACTTTTAGTATACTAAACTGGCATACTTAAAGTCTGCTAAATTGGAACAACTAATTTTGTACTTAATGCAATTTAATTGTGCTGAAGTCCAACTAAAGATATACTGAAGTATATTTGATTGTGCTAAAGTGGAACTATACTTCATGTGCATTTTAAATATATTGTATTTAAAAACTGATATTATTCAAAGATCATAAAATCCTCATCAAAAGTGACATTAAAACACGTTTTAGGCTCAATATTAAGAAATGTGCATTGCGCACAAGTAGTACACAAGTATCAGTAACTCTCGAGTGATATGTCAGTAAATAAATGTATTTTAAATATATTTCTTTTTTACTAGGGTATGTTATTGCCCAGCTCTATATATAATCTTGTATGTATATTATATTTAACTTTTTTCACATGCATACAGTAAACTCATGTAAAGTTTATGCCTCAGGGCTCAGTTCTTGGACCACTTCTCTTCTCTGTCTATATTGTTGCTGTTTTGTTTTGACTGCTTTTATTGTCCTCATTTGTAAGTCGCTTTGGATAAAAGCATCTGCTAAATGACTAAATGTAAATGTAAATGTAAGTTATATACTGTACAGAAAATCCCAACTGCCTGTTTTATTTTCCACAAAATATAGCCCATCCCTCTATATAAATTTGTAGTTTCTGCAAACATTATCTGCATGCAAACAGTATACTAAGTAAAGCAATATATACTATATGTCAAAACTGCTTGATGGCTTGTATTGTCACAAAATGTAATCTACATTATTGTCCTTCTCTAATCTTTTAAACGTGACTATAAAGCATGGAGATTTTAAGAAATGATAAACATCAACATCATGGTTTTCCATGAAATAATGTGTACTGTGAAAAGCACTTTGTAAATACATTTAATTTGGCTTGACATATGTTTTACCACTTTGAACAAACTTTGGTTGAAAGCTTTTATTTGTCTACTATCACCACAATTAGTAACATTTCCCAAATGATAAGGAAACGTAATTTGTGCCATTAAACGTGTCACGCTTATGTACCGATGGCGTTAATATATCTTTCCACATTTCCAAATTTGAATTTGATCACAGGGAGAGACATTATCAACTGCAAATCAATACAACAAAACCTTTCAAGATAACTGTGTGTGTGTGTGTGTGTGTGTGTGTGAGAGAGTCTTCATTGATATTCATCCCTACATTCCCAGCGAGCGAGAGTGGCGAATCCCTGCACAGGCTGTGGAGCTGCCGTTCCCTCTTATTAAAAAGTTGTTTGATTAGCGGGGCCCAGAATGGCACCATGGAAAGGTCTGCTAGCAGTAGATAAAAGACGAATGATAAATAGGCAAAAAAGGCAGGCGATCACCAGTCTGCCACTAGAGCATCAAAACACAGCCAATTCTCTGCAAAGTTGATCCAATTATTGTCAGCTGGTGGGCGATAGCTCGGACGCTTTTCTCCATTCATTCCAATCTAAATTGCTCTTCCCCTTTTCCTGATACAGAAATCGCTCGTAAAGGGGCGGCCATCATTAAAGTTGATTAATATTATTTTACTTAATTACATTTATATTATGCTTTTTTTTTTTTTTATGGTAAGTGACCATATGATACCTAGCCACACATATGGATTTTAATAGACAAAAATACTGTAAGTAAAGTATTAAAGCACAAGGTCAGCTGGTGGGTGATAGCTCAGGTGCTTTTCTCCATTCATTCCAATCTAAATTGCTCTTCCCCTTTTCCTGATACAGAAATCGCTCGTAAAGGGGCGGCCATCATTAAAGTTGTTTGAATTGGAGCCCTATAGTGTTTGGTTAAGAGGGTAAATGCAAATTTGATGAAAAAATAAGGCTAAATTTACATATCTGCCTCAGCTCACACGGCGAGGGTAAACATTCTGTTTATCTCGAGTGTCATTTTATGATTTCAGTAGAATATAAAACTGACCTTGGCCTCGACCACTGCAAAAGACATCAGCGAAATATACTGTTGTCCAAATACAATTTGTTGAAGAGGAAATTGTCAACAGATCCTCAATAACTCAGCAAACACAAGACCAATTTGTTGGTATGGAAATACACTTATTATTATTATTAATAATAATAATAATAATAATAATAATAATTCTACATTAATATTATTTTACAAAATTACATTTATATTGCACTTTTTTATGGTGAGCAGCCATATGATGCATATCCACACATATGGATTTCAATAGACAAAAATATTGTAATGGAAAAAAATGCTTAACAGGAAATTTAAAGTATAAATCAAATCAAACAGAGATTACAGGCCATCTAATATAAATCATTTTTCAAATTGGCAGTAAGTACACTGTAATTACTGCTCCTCTCCAAACACTGAATTGCCCACTATACTAACCACTGTTATAACAAAGCATAACTTTGTAGATCACTTCCTGGGTAGAAAAGGATATGATTTCTGATCATTTTTGTTGATTTCTTATTGTTTTCCAAAATGTAATTAATCTAATAAAACATTGTGGGGAATTGTATTTATCTCTTTTTTTCCCATTTAATTATTTAACACATAACTGAATATGACAATAACCACTACAAATCAAGTTTGAAACACGTTTTACTCTTTGATCAGCATCTTCAAATCAACTTCAAGACATCCAAGACAAGCCTGAGGACAAACATCTTCCTAATTTCTTGTACAAGTAGGCATACAGTTTATTTCAAATAGAGGGATGAGTGAATGACTTTCACATGACTAAACAGGTCTTGTTGTGTTTTCACTTTATGCTCCAGAGTGAACTTCAAAGTAATGTTGCTCCGGTTCTTCAACCTCAGAATAGACACAATGAGTGCAGGTGCAGTTCCATTATGAATCATATTCATGCTGACAGGGCGGTATGAGGTAACAGGTAAAAAGGTTCTATCACATTTACCTTCATTTGTCTGGAGAAATCTGACAAAAGCAGTTTCCAACAAAGCACGAAAACAGAAAAAGCTAAACATGACAACTGCTATTGCGCAGGTATGTAAAGATAGCAACGCACCCTTGCTACAATTCATCAAAACTGAAGTAAAATGCTGCTATCAGAGTCTATGTTTAGAACAGAAGTGTCATGCCTACTCAAATAATGGCCGCTTCAGATTTCTGAGCCAAGTGGATTTGTTTAAATGAAACTCCTCAAAACAAACAAATAAATATATAAACAAAATCATAAATCTTCATCAAACTCATCTACCTCTCATTACACTAAAAACTTATATGACTATTTTCCCCAAGGAAGTAAATGTGGAAGCTGCTCTTTCCATACTATGAAAATGCTTTGTGATCATCGATGGTCAATTTCTGTTGCAGTTGTTTTGCTTTTTCAGTTTAGCTTTTCTTCGAAACAAAACAAAACAAAAAAAAAAAAACAAAGAACAAAACATAACATAACATAACATAACATAACATAACATAACATAACATAACATAACATAACATAACATAACATAACATAACATAACATAACATAAAACAAAACAAAAAACAAAGCAAAGCAAAGCAAAGCAAGACGAAACAAAGCAAAGCAAAGCAAAGCAAGACGAAACAAAGCAAAGCAAAGCAAAGCAAGACGAAACAAAGCAAAGCAAAGCAAAGCAAGACGAAACAAAGCAAAGCAAAGCAAAGCAAGACGAAACAAAGCAAAGCAAAGCAAAGCAAAGCAAAGCAAAACAAAACAAAACAAAACCGTTTACAAAATACACAAATTTAATTTATAAAGACCAACTTAGTAAAAAGGTAAAAGGTAAAGGTTTTTCTTTCTCCCAATTGGTCATGTTAGGGGACCAAGTGAGTCATCACTGTGATTGATGCTCACTCAAAAAAAGTGTTTAACGTATAAAGGTGCATAATGTCCTTTTTCAACACTGTCCACAACTCCATTGTTCCCTTATTTTAATAGTAATAATGATTACACTCTTATATGTTTGCTACAGTATGTGACCCAAATCACATACATGATGACAAGTGATTCAAGTGGAGAGCTGCCATACCTATGTCTGGTCAAAAAAAAAAAAACTTCACTAGAAGAGGTCTAAAACACAGAGGACTGAGGGTAAAAAGTTCATTGTGCAATTCAAAGCCATGGACCACCCCTGAAAAAGCATGAGCTCGCTGTCACTTTGCTCTAATCAATCATGCAAGTAAAGACTTTTCATCAGTCTTGTTTTCATTTACCATGCGAGTCATTTGCAGGTCATGACATTCTTCACAATATCAGTAATACCTTCCAATGATACTGACAGTGGCAAATGTGTCATCCTTTTATGTCAATTTCTTTTGTCAGACAACTCTGACAACAATATGCAATTTTAGTGTCATCTTTCTTTCTGTTTTGCAGAAATCTCATGTTCGTCAGAAGGCTCTTCTTTGCTTGTGGAATCCATTCCAGTGCTCAGCATGTGCCCTTGTGTTGGATAGAAATTTTAGAAAGATTAGAAACTTAACTTTCCTTCCAAATTACCATCTGGTCGTAATATCCTTTAAGTAACACAATTCAGCACACAATTGGGCACAGGGATTCTGGTGGGGCTTTCTAAGCCACCTGCTACACCCTATCACAGATTCACATCCCATAATTGAACCTAATGACATGACCAAATTCTCTATCCCAGCAGTCAAGCTCTACAGCAATTTTGTAAAACCAACAAAAAAATTCAATGCAACAAAAAAATAATCTGGTCGTTTAACCATGAGAAATGCCTACTTCATTGATGTTGCAAGATGTAACATATATTTTGTATAGATACAGTATAGTGATGACATGATACAGAAATCGCTGCACTAGCTGTGGAAATGTCATACTTGTTGGGCCCCATTCATGAAAATAAATCATGTAAAACATTTTATTTTTAGAATATAGAAATATATATTTAGAAATATATAATTTTAGAGATAAATCATTAAAGAACTATTAAACTAACTATTAAATACAAGTAAACTGCACCAGAAAAGGATTTACGTTTTACGGACAAGGTATGCTTGTAAAAAGAAACAGCAAGCAACACTTTTCAGTAGAAAAGCTGAAAATATTTTCTTTCAAAACATACGTCAATAATCTTTGTTTTAAAACTTTGAAAAAAAAAAAAAATGTTTACAGTGTATAAATTATGAGAGCAGTATAATTAATTCATTTTGAATTAAGTTCCAAGTTTCTCAGAGCTGCATTATTCTAATCTATAAATTATTGAAGTTAATCGACGCAATCAAGCCAATAACCTCAGTCCTAAAACTTGAAGTCCGTACGTCTGTCAAAATATCTCCCAGGGGTCCCAAGCTTTACTTCCAATGTGTGTCAGTCTGTTCCGTCTGTCATTGTGTCTGTTAGCTAGAGTCACTCATAACTTTCCATGACACATGCAGTCACAAAGCCAGCAATGAGTCCATTTCTCCAGGGTTATGGCTGGCAGGATTCAGTGCCTGCTGCTCTCAGAACCACACAATGCTTGGCACACAGATGCATATAACAGCAAACCCCAGCAACTAAATTTATATTGTATACCAGACATTTAGATTTAAAGGTACTGCATGTAATTTTTTGAATGTAGTAAAGCATAAAAATACAACATGTGTGCAAGATCACATACTTGTTTCTCCAAAAAAACAACAACAACAAAAATAACAACAACAACAACAACAACAATGCTACAGCCAGTTATTCTACACTGAAACGTTTTTCCGTGTCAGAATGTCTGTTTTTGTAACCCCAGCAACTAAATTTATATTGTATACCAGACATTTAGATTTAAAGGTACTGCATGTAATTTTTTGAATGTAGTAAATACAACATATACAACATGTGTGCAAGATCACATACTTGTTTCTCCAAAAAAACAACAACAACAAAAATAACAACAACAACAACAACAATGCTACAGCCAGTTATTCTACACTGAAACGTTGTTCCGTGTCAGAATGTCTGTTTTTGTTTTGGTCTGTGTGTCCACCTACTACCAGTTTACCCAACAGTATTTCGACACCGCAGGTTGCCAGTTGGCGGAAAATGCAGCGCATTGCAGCCATGGAAGCCAGCAAATGAACTAGGTCAGAGATTGAAGATTCTACCTGACCTAAAAAGAGGCATATTAATAAATCAACTCATCAAGTCAATTGCGATGACTCCTGCTATGTGTCCTCAATCTGGCAAACTGCATGAGTGTCAAGTCTGAGGAGAAGGGGACGGGAGAAACAACTGTCCAATACCTTGAATTTGAACTGCAATAGCCATTTCAACCGCTAGCTGTCAATATTAAATACTGCACCTTGTAATCATTTCTTAACTCAGTTAACCTGTCCTAGACTTCAAAGAATTTACATGGTAGTTGTTTCATTTAAATTTGACTATTGTTGGGTTGAGAAGTATGACAAAATGCAACATATATCAAATTCTTCTATATGTAGTTGAAAAGGTACTCGAACAGACAAAAATCAAGATTTTAAATTGATCTCAGATACACATCCACAGGTCTTACAGCAACATATTTCAAAGGTCTATATTAACTGTGTATATTTTTCTTTATTGTGCTTACAAATAAAATACATAAAGAGTTTGTGTATTTAATTCATTTAAACATTGCCTAAGAGATAAGCAAATACTCTGTGTTTTGGTATTCTTTACTCTGCAAACATGTCTTTTAATAGATTAAGTCAGACAAAGTTATCAAAGCAAACCAGTTCAGTGACTGACAAGTGTGTGTGACGTTATTTTCTTTCCCTCTGTCCTGCGCTCTGTGGATCTAGTTCATTGTAAGTCTGTCAATGGGCTGTCAAGGTGTTGTTAGGAAGGAGCTCTATTATTTTCCCCTCTTAAAGAAACATCATTTTAACCTGAGAAAGTCAACCACCCCAACAGAGGGTCATTGCGTAAAATTTGACCCTTGGGGCTAGGCCTTGGAAATTCACTTAAAGACACATTAATCGTCAAGTGCATCGCCATACATTTGAAAGTCATCAGAGAGAGAGAGGATATACTTTTCATTTAGCCACAACTGACCTAAACATATGTGAATTAATCTAACTGTGCTAGTAAGCGCTAATTCTAATGTAACTGATATTTTAAGGTATCATAGTACACCACAGCAGCACACAATGGCCATATTTACACTGGGTATGAACATTAGCCTTAGGTGATCCAATCACAAGTCATTGGTGGACAAAGGGGACAAAACATTTAGTAATCAGCCATGTTCTGAACGATTCTTACAAACTGGAGCCCAAAGTTCAAATCAAGAACAATGTTGCTGTCACAAAACACAGTACTGTGTTGAACATGAATGAAAAATTTTAACAGATGTTGCAGATGTTGTACTGGCCTTATTATTTGCTGGTTATCTGCACTTCAATTCAATTACTAGGCCTACAAATCCAGTTACAGACCCAGCGGGGGCTTGAAAGCTCACACACCAACCAAAAAGTTCCAGAAAAGCCACACATCTATACAGGCGTGTTAATGACCAATTAATCCAACTGTAAATCCCTGATATTGGAAGGTTGCAGGTGTTTGGCATTACTTACGGATTCACAGAAGTCTAAATAGTGTCTTGGAAGTCTGCCATGTGTTGAACAAAAGCAACATCCTTTAAGAGTCCTGAACATCTGTTGGGTGAATCAAGGTAGTCATGCATCTCTTGTGTTGCAGTAACATTAAGAGGCTGAACATTGGGCATCTGAATTACCAGAGACGTTCCCGTTAGCAACTGCTCACACACATCCAAGGCGATGCAACAATAGAAAGAACAACAATGTCTGATTAAGGCAACCACATCTAAACCATGCCATGGCAATGCACCTGGCAAGCCACATTCCCATAAATCTCACAAAGCAATTCAATGAGATGGTTAAGGTACAAATTCCTTATTGTTTGGCTTCCTTTAAAGATGAAAATCAAAGTGAAAGAATATTCTACAGACTAATGCTGTGCCTCAGTAACTTCAGCACTAAACTTCACTCTACAGGACCCTGATGAAATGATCATATAAAAGAAATACTTGCATTTTTATGAATTATGTAAATGGTATACCCGATTTATATTGGTTCTAGAGATGTATTGGAAGATTTACCATGTTGTGCAATGCAGAATGAGGGCGTTGATGCCGTGTTGACCAGAGGTGGACAGATCATTTTGTGACTGGCTCTCACATACTATAATATAGAACTGTATGGGCACGTGTATGGACATGTCATCTGGATGAAGCGGTTGAATGGAAAAAGGATGGTCTAACAGAAACTTTCTAGCTCTCCCATTCATCTCAATGGCAGTAGCTCAAATGATGCGTGACCCCTAGGAAGTGCACAGCCTGCTGATTGGCATCTTTGCTCATGAGTACACAGTTCCAAATCTTTTTTTTTGTAATCTTCAGTTAATCATCTGATCTGTAAATAACACATTACTCAGCAGAACTATCCTATCCTGAACTATGACATCAGCAGCAGTAGAAAAATATAAACCTAATTCATGTTTTTATGATGTCTCCAAAACAAGGTCTCTTACTAAATGTATACTACAATAAATGTATTTTGTTTCACCAGTTTAAATGGTTATCTTTGAAGGGCTGTCAGTAGAGAAAGATGCTTTTAGCCATCAGTATGGTGTAGTTATGCCATTTACCAGCAGGGGTTCATTAGACCATGCTAACCAGCCAGACCTTGACCCCTAGGATGGTTTTAGTTAGGCATGCATGGGCTTCAATATGCCAAATTCAGCAATGAAATTAAACCACAAGTACTAGGAAATGCTCTAAAAAACACATTTGAATGTCACAAGGGAGAGGTGAGTATGCCCTTTAAAACATGAGTTCAGTTTCAACCATCGATGACATTTTATGTTTTTATAAAATCTAAAATGTTCCTGAAACATTTTATGTAGCATGCTACAATTTGAACAGTTTACTAACCATTCATTTAGTCATGTATCATAGTTTAACTCTGTCAGATTGGACACATTTGGCTGTTGACCACAATGATAAGGCAAAGCGGAAGGCAAGTCTAGTGGATGTTTTTTTTACAACGTGCATTATGCAGATTTCAAATTGTCCATTTTTTTTGATGAACCCTTATAAGAAAAGCATTACCAACGGCCTCTTCCTGTAGCACCATCTGCAAAGGCTTAAACTTGTATTATCAGAGGCACGCAATATGGAAATAGATATTGATTTCATGAATACTATTTTTCACTGGTTACAATGGTTACAATTATGACAGATCCTTTTAAAAAGAGAATACTGAATGGAATAAATTTACATCTCAGGCCAAGTCTTCACTTAATGGTTTTTGAAAACGTTTTACGTTAACGTATAATACAGACGTTACAGCTTATTTGACTGCTAATTTGCTTGGGCGATAGTTAAGAGATGTATGTAAACGACCGTTTATGTTCATTTATTAGCAACCTAGCGAAGCTCATCTGAGCCGTGTTCTCACCACCTGATTGGCTGGCCAGATACTTTAACGACAACGCAAATCGCAAGGTAAAACTACCCACACACAGTGCAATCAGTGGAACCTGTGTTACAAAGTTCCTGTTTTTAAGTCCCCTGCATCTACTTATTCAAATGTCATGGGCTTAGTTTTGTATGCTATGTCTTACTGTATTCTTGTTGTTGTGTATTTGTAATCAAACTAATGTAGGCAATCAGTTGTGTTCATATCTTACTGTGTTATCTTCCATAATTGCACTTGATTATTATATTCATTAACATGTTCCTCATACATTTATGATGCAATCTGAAATGGTGTGCTACAGATATAATGCACAAGTAAGGTCATAATAGTCTGTCGAAAACTACTTGATATTTTTTTTTCTTTTCTTCAAAGTCTTCATTGTGGGGCTCTCATTTGACCTACATGTGCACTTTGTTCCAAAAATACATCTGTATTAGCGTTATGCATTTCAGTATTAGAAGTAAGTAAAATAAAATTTTATTTATTCTTAAGCTTTAATAGAGAGAAAGTGTTTGTGGTTTCCATAGTTTTCATTCCACAAGAGATGTCTAAACATCATATTGTGTCAAGAGTTGTTCACTGATGTAACATCTAGCAAAGACTCTAAGCTCAGACAACAGACAACAGACAATGAGTTAAAAAACTATACACTTTTAGATGTGAGAGATCTCAGCAGAAGCATCTTGATGAGCCACAGAGTCAAAATAACTATCCCAGAATCAAGAACTCACATACCATCAATTGATAATTGATGTATTGGTGAGTCACTGCTTTCAAGAATATCAGCCTGCTGTCATAAAAAGCGTAGAGATTTCCTTTGTACTTGGCAGGTGGGAGCAGTAACTCCAGTTTGCTGAGAGCAGAGGCAGAGGAGCTTGTGCGAAAGGTGTTGAAAGGCACTAAAGCTTGGGTGTAAATCCTGGCACCTCCCTCTCTGTAAACACAGGACCATTGCTTAATGCTCAGAGTGTCATGAACTGAAAAGGGCTCGACCATTGATTAATGAGCACATTCTGGGAACATGGAGGAAAAAGGCATCACTAAAGCTTATTCACAGTTTCAACCTAAGGCCTTCGGTGTTCTTTGCCGTCTGAACTGCCAGCACTCAGCAGACAAACTGAAAGTCATAACGAATCTGTGATAAATACATTTGGATGGTTCCTGTACCCCAAAACCTAGCTTCACTGATATTTAATTACAATATTATACAGACAATTCATTTAATAATGGGTGTCTATATTGTACTTGACATGAAAAACCCTCTACTTGTGTTTTTTTTTCAATCGGCCTGATCAGGGACAGTTTGGATAAATACGTTACGTGATGTTCATTAGTCTATATTGTTCTTGAGTGTGCTCTGAATACCAAGTCAAAATCCCATAGCAAACATCACTTTCACAAATTCAGTATGAAGGACAAAATTTAACCAATTGGACTAATTGCCTTTGTCCAGCTTCTTAATTAAATGCAATTAAATGATGTGAGATTTACCAGAATATAAACATATTTAATGCAGTCTCTTCTGGATGCAGTAGAAACGGAAATAAAATGATGTCTAAAATTGACAAATTTGGATTGGTGTTGCAAGCTCAGTATTGAAGGTGACACCAAAATTGAGAACATAATGAAAACACTATAAACCTCTGCAATATCTGGATGTTTAGTGTGAATAAAAGAGCAGCGATAATTATTGAGCATTTAACTTTGTTCATTTGAAACATTATATTAACACTTTATATAAATGGTCTGTGTAGAGCCACACGTTTGATGAGGCAGTACCATAAAGGCTTGAAATCATTGCTTGCCTGGGTGTGATAAACACTATTTGCAGAAGGATCTTCTGACTTAATGCATATTGCACTCCAAGACACGAGCACTTGTTGTTTGATGTCTGTGGATCTAAGCATTTTCAGTGCATGGTTGCTGAATCAGTCCAATATATCCAGCCTTATTTCTGCTGGCATAAATGCCAGTCATGTCTGAGATAATTTTCCATATATTATTCAATATTCACTAACACTATGCTAAGAGATCCAGAAAAACACAATTGTGACCCCTGGACCACAAAACCAGTCTTAAGTCGCTTGGGTATATTTTTTAGCAATAGCCAAAAAAACATTGTATGGGTCAAAATGATCGATTTTTCTTTTATGCCAAAAATCATTAGGATATTAAGTAAAAGTCATGTTCCATGAAGATATTTTGTAAATTTCCTACCGTAAATATATCAAAACTTTTTTGGTTAGTAATATGCATTGCTCAGAACTTCATTGGGACAACTTTAAAGGTGATTTTCTCAGTATTTAAATTTTTTTGCACCATCAGATTTCCAGATGTTCAAATAGTTGTATCTCGGCCAAATATGGTCCTATCCTAACAAACCATACATCAATGGAAAGCTTATTTATTCAGCTTTCAGATGACGAATAAATCTCAGTTTCAAAACATTGACCCTTATGACTGGTTTTGTGGTCCAGGGTCACAATTTTCAAGTCAAACACATATAACCAAACCAAATCATGTACACCATCAGATAAACAGGACACAATGATCATTCAGTTATTGTTTTTGCTTTTAATGGCACATATATTAAACAGCCAGTGTCTGCTGCACTTCCTTGAATATTCTCTTGTAATGTCCGTATCTGTCTTTTTATATGACAGCTGATAAGGCAGGTGGCCTGCGTGTTTTGATGGGGATACAGCAAAATAACAGCTATAATAAAGCCATAACTCAGCAGAGTCATTAAAGGGACGTTACAGTTTTCGTCACACCTGCTGCTTTCCCCTTTTACATCAGACACAGGCTGTACTTTATGGCCCAGTCTCTCAGTTTAGTTTGGTGAAAGCCGAGCAGGGTAACACTGTAAAATGCTGCACCGGCAGCCAGTTGTTAACACATGGCTCTCTAGCAATAGTCTATGTTAATGTGCCAGTCAAAACCATGTTGTGTTAGCAAGGCCTCTGTTGAGATTTTTTTCTGTATTTGTCTTTGCTATATATACATTTTTATGTTTTTTACATTTAGGACATTTGATAACTGTAGAAATTCAGCTGACAGGACCAGATAATTGCATGCAATTTTTTAAAGACCAGATCATTTTAGTGAGTTGTTTTGAATCAGCTTTATGCTGTCTATTATTATTATTAATATTATTATTATTTAATTTTAGTACAACTTTTAAGGTTCTACTGATGTAAAGGCTTTACTACATAGGGTTCCAAGAATAAAAGTTTGGTGGCATTGCCCTGCCCCCTTGTGGTGAGATTGTAATGTCAAGTAAGAATTTTTAATCGAGCGATTAATTGTATTCCCCATTGTTAGACTGATCTGTCAGAGTAAGCTAAAACAAAACTGAGAGTAGGAACTGTTTTCTGAAATGCCATACATTACAAACAATGGCATTTCAACAGATAAAAAGGTGGACTTTAACAACCAAACCAACCCATTCATCCACCCACTTACTCAGTGATCATTGCCAATCTGCCACATAAATTCAGGAACAAACATGTTTTATTTTTCTGTCACCATAGGGACTAGCATTTGAATAAATGAGTCATGCAAGTGAAAAATGTACAGGTGTTAGTAACAATGCCTGGCTGAGATAGACAGAGGCATTTATCATGAATAAATTTGACAGGAGTTCACAGGTAATCTCATGTTATTCTACAAGGACACATCACACATTCACTAGCTTTGAACATCGGTTTAAACATTGGTAAGGACTATTTATTGGCGTTATTAGGGTCAATAACATATATGTTTAAGATGTGTGTGTGTGTTTGTGTATCATTCAAAGGTTTGGGGTTGTACAGTTTTTTGAATGCTTTGGAATGAAGTCTCAAGTCTAAAGGATGCTCAAACAAGGCTGCATTTATTTGTTCAAACACAGTTAAAATTGTGATGTTTTGAAATATTATTAGAATTTAAAATAACTGTTTTCTATTATAATATATTTTAAAATGTAATTTATTGCTGTGATCAAAGCTGAATTTTCAGCATCATCACTCCAGTCTTCAGTGTCACATGATCATTCAGAAATCATTCTAATATGCTGCTCAATAAAAATATTTTTTTAAATGTTAATTATTTTAATCAATGTTGAAAATAGTTGTACTGCTCAATATTTTTGTGGCAACTGTAATACATATTTTAAGGTTCTTTGATGAATAGAATGTACACATTTGTTTGAAATTATTTAATTTGAAATAGAATACTCTTTACTGTCACTTTTGATGATTTTAATGCATTCTTGTAGACTTAAATAATTGTTTTATTTCAATAAACTCTTAATTTTCTGCTTATTAATTGTTAGTAAGGTAGTTAAGTTTAGGTATAGGGTAAAAAAAAAAAAAAAACTCTCTGCCTCCTTTGTTCGACGCTGAAGGACTACTACAGTTAAAACTCGCCCCTCCTGCAAAAATCATTTGAAGA
>NW_015548792.1:1404-2771 GCF_001515605.1 Sinocyclocheilus anshuiensis | reverse complement strand
TCCTGAAACTGGTGAGAAAGAACCCAATGATAGCAACAAACTCTACAAAACTCTACAAACTGCAGACATCTTTGCTCATTTGTCTTCTTTCAGAAAAACAATAAACACGAATGGAGTTCAAGGACAATATGAATGAAACCACTGACATAAAAAAAAAAAAAAAAAACTGGTATGTCTCATGTTTGTCCACCTGGATGTTCCACAATACTTTTGGAAAAATGTTGTATAGAGACAAAAGCTGAAATTTTGGCAAAGACTGACACTCCATGAAATTCATGAAATCCCAGCATACACGCTCCCAATAAGTATTTGTTATTAAAGCATCAACATTCACAGAACACTGTTATTTTTAACTAAAGCTAGTGGCTGCTGCATGCATGGTTTGGATGGCAGAATGCCAGCAAAGAGCGCTGCATTTATAATCTCTAAAAGACATCTCATCTCAGTTCATCGCAATCTCACAAATCTCTGTTATAACAATAAATATATGCATAATCAGTCTTGGGAAGGTTACTTTGGAAATGTAATAGGTTACAGATTACAAGTTACCCTATTTTAAATGTAATAGTAGTGTAATTTTTTCAATTACTTTATTAAAGTAATGTAACTGATTACTTTTTGATTAAATTTCTACATTTCTAATGAATGTTTATTTGCAACTGTTAATCATTTTCAAACATTTACACCATGCAGGGTTAACAGTGCTCAACACTGTCAGACTTTCAAAATCCTTCATCACTTGAATTAAGATGATCAAATTTGAACACATCCACCACAAAATCAGCAGTTCTAGAGATTATGTTTATGTGTTCATGTACTCATATATTGAGGCGGCAGAGGCTGAAAACACCGCGAGCTTCAGTAGACCTATGTGTAGTAAATGAAACCGCATGTCTGCACAATTAATTTCCAAGAGGGGCGGACTGGGAAAAAAAATTCAGGCTGGGAAATCTCACACTCATACACCCACAACAAATTCTGAAACATGGACCTCACATAAAAAAGGTTTAAATCCTTAGGTTGGGGACATGCAAAATAATTAAAAGTTCTCTCCTGAACTGCACCTTCACTTCCATTCTTCTTTTCAGTCTCTTTATTTTGCCCTGATATCTATCTCTCACATGACCTTAATACTCAAGATTTAACAAAACTATACTTTCTACATTGCCTACATGTCAAAATTAGTACATCACTACAATATATTTAAAGAAAAATCCTAATACTGATCATAAGTCATGTTTTTCCCTTACAAAAATTAACCATGCTTTTATTATAGTAAAAGTACAGTAACCATGTTTTTTTTTTTGTTTTTTTTTGGCAAATTACCATTTGTATTTATTTTTACTACAAATTCCATGGTTAAACTA
>NW_015548792.1:971-1156 GCF_001515605.1 Sinocyclocheilus anshuiensis | reverse complement strand
CTGAGGTGCCCTTGAGCAAGGCACCGAACCCCCAACTGCTCCCCAGGCGCCGCAGCAAAAAAATGGCTGCTAACTGCTCCGGGGGTGTGTTCACGGTGTGTGTATGTTCACTGCTGTGTGTGTGCGCACTTTGGATGGGATAAATGCAGAGCACTAATTCCGAGTATGGGTCACCATACTTGGCC
>NW_015548792.1:0-335 GCF_001515605.1 Sinocyclocheilus anshuiensis | reverse complement strand
CGGCAGGCAATTATACAATAATAATATTAAAATAGCGGGCCAAATCGGCTGCCAGGTCACCGGGAATTGTCCCGGTTCTCCCGATGGCCAGTCTGCGCCTGATTCCACCCAGATAGCAAGAACGTTTGGGCCAAATATGGCTGATAGCTGTCACATTTGGCCTAGGTATGGCATGGCTGACTAGGTACGGCATGGCTGAGCACATATGGGCCAAACTTTACCGTTATATGTTTTGCCATGGATTTAGAATTGGAGGGAATTTTCTTTTGGATGACAATTTTTTGTAAGTATATGGTCCAGATGACAGCACACAACTGAGAGCCATATGTGGCTTG
>NW_015548791.1:2349-2559 GCF_001515605.1 Sinocyclocheilus anshuiensis | reverse complement strand
TATTATGGGAGTATAGGAGAGCATAAGTCTAAGTGGACGTCCATGGCATGCGTCATGCGGAGCCCCACAAGGCTCAATACTTGCTCCGCTCTTGTTTAGCCTGTATATGCTCCCACTAAGTCGAATAATGAGAGAGAACCAAATTGCCTTTCACAGCTTTGCAGATGTTACCCAGGTTTACCTAGCCTTATCACCAAATGACTACAGCCC
>NW_015548791.1:0-2101 GCF_001515605.1 Sinocyclocheilus anshuiensis | reverse complement strand
TGGAGTCAGACCTTAGTTTCAGTAGTCACGTCAAAGCGGTAACTAAATCAGCATACTATCATCTCAAAAACATTGCAATAATTAGATGTTTTGTTTCCAGTCAAGCCTTGGAGAAACTTGTTCATGCCTTTATCACCAGCAGGGTTGACTATTGTAACGGTCTCCTCACCGGACTTCCCAAGAGCACCATTAGCTCATCCAGAATGCTGCTGCCAGGATTCTGACTAGAACTAGAAAATCTGAGCATATCACACCAGTCTTCAGGTCCTTACACTGGCTTGCAGATATATTTAGGATTGATTTTAATGTACTTTTACCCGTTTATAAATCACTCAATGGCCTAGGACCTAAATACATTGCGGATATGCTCATTGAATATAAACCTAACAGACCACTCAGATCATTAGGATCATGTCAGTTAGAAACACCAAGGGTTCACTCAAAACAAGGGGAGTCCGCTTTTAGCTATTATGTCGCCCTCAGTTGGAATCAGTTTCCAGAAGAGATCAGATGTGCTAAAACATTAGCCCCATTTAAATCCAGACTCAAAACTCATCTGTCTAGCCGTGCATTTACTGAATGAGCACTACGTCCGAACTGGTTGCATGATTATTTTACTCCCCTTTTATGTA
Source organism: Sinocyclocheilus anshuiensis (assembly GCF_001515605.1). Lineage (NCBI taxonomy): Eukaryota > Metazoa > Chordata > Actinopteri > Cypriniformes > Cyprinidae > Sinocyclocheilus > Sinocyclocheilus anshuiensis. The sequence continues at coordinate 1,469 of NW_015548791.1, read as the reverse complement.
AAGTACTCTGAATTACCATTGTGTATGAAACGTACTATATAAATAAACATGCCTCGCCTTGCCTAACAGTACTGGTCATCCTAAATACTAGTTACGGTCAATGAGATGAAGACATGCAGAGGTAGAGAACACAACAAACATACCCCTTTGGGTCATGAAGCACCCTGTCTAACACAACACACATTCTCCAGAATGGGGTAATGATGGTTTCATTATTTCATGATGAAGACAGACTGAATATTCAGATACCAGATGGGACTGTTCGACTTTTTCTTAAGACAAAGACAATTGTTTGATTTCAAGAACACACAACCAAATCCTAATGCTATTTCACCAAATAACACAACAACGGCTGATCCGTTACAACATATACATGTCAAGTCTGTTTTATCATAGGTATATCGTATTATTCTTGAATATAATTGTTTTGTCTAAATATGTTAACAATTTATTTATTTTTTACAAAGATGTTAAATTTAACACGTGTAACTAATAACGCATTCAAACGCTACAGACTAGGTCAGGGAACTACAAATCCCAGCATAAACCTCAGACTTCAGACATGGCCACCGGGGGCAATACCCCACAATACTCATACATGGTAGCGGTCTAAAACATCGGACTTCTAAATATACGCCTGCTCAGACACCCTATATAAAAAGACTCACATCTCCGCACTATTTGTGAAGTATACAATTTAGTGATGTTAGCGATGCAAAGGCCGATTAATTTTCGCAAACCGATTCTTTCGGGGGGTTTGGGTCAATGAACCGCATTAAAGAACCGATTCGTCGGTTCCTTTAGTCATCACGCAATGATGTCAGTATACATTTCTTTTCTAACAACTCACTGTCATGTTATATCAATGAAACATTCAAATAACGTTATCTGTGTGAACGCGTATTGCTGATTATTGTCTTTCGTTCATTTTAGTTAATGATGTTTCTGGTCGCATTTTTATGCATTGATCCTTCATGTTGGATACGAGTCACGACTGACCAATTTTGACTAGCCTACACATAAAAAACGCAGTTATGTTCTATATGTATAAAGTATAAGTCTATAGAAAGAATAAAGCATACTAATAAACTCATCGATTTAGCTTAACAACTTTAAAATATAATCTGCATGCACGATAAACCATACACTCTTAAAATGGATAGTACACAAAATATGTGTAAAAGGACTGATAACACATTAATGCGATGTTTTGGTTCGTGTCTTACACAACTGTGTGTTACTAAAAAAAAATTATTAGGTTTTAATATAAAAGATAATAGTTTGTTTACAATTTAGATTTTTTTATTATGAAATCACACAAAGAACGATTGTTTGTTAACAGGTTATTAATTGAAATAATACTATGTGTTCATTTCTGGTCTGTCTACGAAGCTGCCATGAGACACAAGGCCTCAATCTTACTCTTTCTCTGTACATTTAAAACACTTTAAGTTGAAGATGGTGAGGAA
>NW_015548790.1:684-1013 GCF_001515605.1 Sinocyclocheilus anshuiensis | reverse complement strand
CAGTTTTGTGGTACTTGAAATTCTATATAATTAATTTAAAAAAAATAATGCAACATTGATAGCTTCAAGAAGGTGTAATTGTTCAAATAACATATTGTTTCATTTTAAAATATAAAGAAACTGTAACCCTAAAGTGTTTTTCAAGTGTAATATTTCTGTAAAGGCTAGGGACAGAAAAATTGACATTTCCTTAGAATAACCCTTCTGAGAGTAGGTGGCGCTTATGGAACAGTAGTAACGCAGTGGTTTCCTGTGTAATAGCAAGCTGCACTACTCTGTTTCTGACACACTGGTCACGGGGGGGGGGGAAAGCAAGTCAGACCGTTTTA
>NW_015548790.1:0-108 GCF_001515605.1 Sinocyclocheilus anshuiensis | reverse complement strand
ACACTACATTTTTTGGAAGGTAATGGTACTTTTACTTGAGTATATTTTTTTCAGTACTCCACCATCGCATACCTTGTCAGTGTCGTGCGCTTTGCTTGGCCATTTGTT
>NW_015548789.1:1586-1791 GCF_001515605.1 Sinocyclocheilus anshuiensis | reverse complement strand
GTCCTCTAGAGGGCGCTAGGGGAACGGTCTACCCACACCGCCATGTTGAGGGATGAGTGCCCAAAAACTGGATTCCTTAAGTCAAGCACTCAAGGAACACCATCCCTGCCCCAGCCAAATCGCTTTTGCCAGGACCCGAGCCACAAACCTCTACAGGCAGGCTCAAAGCTCGCCAGCGTCGTAGACTAGCTCACCTACCAAAGTA
>NW_015548789.1:0-695 GCF_001515605.1 Sinocyclocheilus anshuiensis | reverse complement strand
CTAAAGTGAGAGGAGACCTAGCTACACTCAACGCCAGAGGCAGTTAGTGAGGCTCAAAAAAGGAAGAGGCTACAAACTCATATTACTGCCAAAGACGGAGTTCTAACGAGCGGAGGCTTCAGCACGATGACTCTCCTAAACGAGAGAAGCCTAACAACACTCAACCCTAATTGAGAAGCTCTTAAGAGTGGAGGTCTCAGCATAACGACTCCCTAAAGTGAGAGGAGACCTAGCTACACTCAACGTCAGAGGCAGTTAGTGAGGCTCAAAAAAGGAAGAGCCTACAAACCTATATTACTGCCAAAGACGGAGTTCTAAAGAGCGGAGACTTCAGTAGGATGACTCTCCTAAACGAGAGGAGCCTAACAACACTCAACCCTAGTTGAGGAGCTCTTAAGAGTGGAGGTCACAGCATAACGACTCTCTAAAGTGAGAGGAGACCTAGCTACACTCAATGGCAGAGGCAGTTAGTGAGGCTCAAAAAAGAAAAGAGCCTACAAACTCATATTACTGCCAAAGACGGAGTTCTAAAGAGCGGAGGCTTCAACAGGATGACTCTCTTAAACGAGAGGAAGCCTAACTCAACCCTACTCTAAGAGTTGAGGTTTCAGCATAACGACTCTCTAAAGCTGGAGGAGACCTAGCTACAGTCAACGCCAGAGGCAGTTAGTGAGGCTCAAAAAAGAAAATGCCCA
>NW_015548788.1:0-823 GCF_001515605.1 Sinocyclocheilus anshuiensis | reverse complement strand
GTAATGAAGAAAGAGAGAGAGACAAGAGTTTGCCTTTAGTCAAGCAGTCCTCTTTGTTGACTTTAATCAAAATATAGCGATCAATCCATGAAACTTTAACCCACAGTATTTCACAATATGAAAATAAATGTATTAATATATACAAACACTCATTGATAACAAATAAACAGTTAAATAAACAAAGAAATAAATCCTATCAACGTTTCACACAACTCACATAGCAGACTGAATTCAGGTAAGTAACACAGGTAAGTAATAACAGTATCTGTTATATTGTATTTTTGTATCCTCACACTTGCAGTTGTTAACTTTAACATTAAAAACAAACCCATTAATAAGTACATTAAAATGCTTAATATATGTACAGTTACTCATAAACTTGACCACTTCAACATCAATGCAAAGTGTTAAACACAAGTGAACCCTATATGACAAGCTCCCTGTTGTTTCTGTTCTGGGCTCGTTTGTCTCACATAGGTATCGGTTCATGCCTTTGATTTGTGGCTGCTCTGTGCTCAGTTTATGTCTTGTGGTGAGCATTTATGTTACTCTGGGATGTATGCCGAGGACCTCTTCGATGCAGGCCAGGGGCTAGGGCTTGAGGAGAACACCCTCATCCACCTGTTTCTAGCAGGCCCGGACGAGCCCGTCAACTGGGAGGTGCTGGGGGAGCTAGATACGTGGTCCTATTGGGAGATGGTCGACCACATCATCTATTTAAGGGAGGTGGAACTGCTGGAGGGTGCACCCCTCCCAGTCTGGACTGCCATTGCAGAAACTCCTCAGGTCGTGTCGGCCACTTCCAGGTTCTGGGGGTCATTCT
>NW_015548787.1:0-1818 GCF_001515605.1 Sinocyclocheilus anshuiensis | reverse complement strand
CCAAGTACTAACCAGGCCCCACCCTGCTTAGCTTCCGAGATCAGACGAGACTGGGCGCAGTGTTTTTTAATTTTTTAATTTAATTTAATTTTTTTTTATTGTCTTTACATATTAAGCAATAATAACAAACATTTTAAGAACAAACTGAATCACATTTTGGCAATAATACATTAAAATGAAAGCATGTCATTTCAAGAAATGGTTTATCTTTCTCAAAATTTTTGACAAACACATCTTTTTCATCTTTCATATTATAGTAATCACATAGAACATTTAAAATAAAACACATCTTTATCTTAAAGAGTTTGCACACAGGTATTTTTGTCTTCTTTTGTTTGACCAAGTTTCTTCTGCTCCAAATTACAAACCTAGCAATGGTTAACATGAAATTTAAAAAACACTAATTCTGAACATTACCTTTAAAACCAAATAAAAACATTGTTTCCCATTCTTCATTAATATATCTTAGTTCTACTCCCAACTTGCTTGACATTTGTTTTAATTTTTTTATAAAACATTGTAACTCTGTACATTTAAAAAAAAAGGTGTTGCACTCCTTCATCTTCCCTATTGCAAACCTTACACCTTGCATTGCTTGCTAGACCAATTTTGCACAGTCTCATTTCACTTAGTAAACAATTATGTCTTAAAATGTAATCAAAATTTTCTAAAATGTGACTTTTCCACCAAGCTCTCAGATTCTGCCATATTTGTTTTGCTTCCATACTTGGGAATAATCTTTGCCAATATTCTTCCACTTTTGGTGTTTTAAAAACATCTTTACATAAACAAGAATAAAAACATCTTTAATATACCATCTTTAAAAGCATGTTGTTTGTCATTGATTTTAAAAGCAACCACCATTCCATCATTACTCTTTGTTTCTGTTTTATCTTCTAACATATTAATCTATTCTTTCGATATTGCCTCTTTAAATTTTTTATATTGATTTTCTAAGACTGTTTTAGTTTCATCATCATCATTTTCTATAATTGCATCCCTTATTACCGTATTGTCCCGAATATAAGACGATGTTTTTTTCTTGGAAATACATCTGAAAAAACGCCGTCGTCTTATATTCAGGGTCTAGACTTTGACATGTCAATAATACACCCACAACAATAGGTGGCGCCAAAACCGCATAAAACGAGTGTGCCATGAAATACTAATGTAATGCGTGTTGTAAAGATCGCGAATAAAAACAAAAGAAAAAGAAAACCTTAGTCGTGACTGTCACGTTAGCCTGATGGGACCAAACTCTCTTTGTGATCTTAAAACGTAAGACAGTACCCAAATTTGAAGACTACAGTAAGATTTTACATCTACTGTTAATAAGATTTTGGTGGGCTACTATTAGATGGATAGCCTAAATGTCCTAATTCAGATGGGCTACCTGTTTTTTTTTTTTTCTTTTTAATGGTATATCAAAAAGTGTATATTTTTTAAATGTGATTGTTGGTACATTTGACCAGTTTTTACCATACTTTCAAAACAAAAATTAAAATAGGAAAAATATGCAAAGTGTATTTTTTTTAATGTGATTGTTGGTACATTTTACCAGTTTTTACCATACTTTCAAAACAAAAATTCAAATAGGAAAAATATGCAATATGAAAATAATTGAAGACAAAATGTGTTTTACTGAGAAAAAACAAGATTTGGTTTTTAAAAAGCCTTTTTCCAAAAGGTACATCTGGAAAAAGGGAGGTCGTCTTATAATCAGGGTCGTCTTATATTCGGGCCAATACGGTACTTGCACAGGTACAAAGCCATGTATCACTTCATACATAATATCTTTAATTTGCTTTATCCCCGCAT
>NW_015548786.1:0-866 GCF_001515605.1 Sinocyclocheilus anshuiensis | reverse complement strand
CTGTGGGTGATACCCGGAGGTGAGACTGACATTGATGTTGAGCTGCCGGCAGAAGGCTGATCAGACTCGGGAGGTGAACTGGGGACCCCGATCAGAGACCACGTCCTCAGGAAGGCCGTAAAACCTGAACACGTAGTTGCAGAGGACCTCGGCTGTCTAACCCCATCCTCAGGAAGGCCGTAAAACCTGAACACGTAGTTGCATAGGACCTCGGCTGTCTCAAGAGCAGTGGGTAGTTTGGGTAGAGGAATCAGGCGGCAGGCCTTGGAAAAGCGATCGATAACAGTGAGAATGGTAGTGTGACCCTGTGAGGCAGGCAGATCTGTTATGAAGTCGATGGCTATGTGGGACCAGGGGCGTTGTGGGATTGGTAATGGTTGTAGGAGACCAGCAGGCAGGTGATGAGGGGATTTGGTTACGTTGCAAGTTGCACAGTCTCTGATGAAGGCGATTGCCTCTGCTTGTAGAGTGGCCACCAGAAGCGATTATTTAATAACTGAAGGGTAGCTGCTATACCCGGGTGTCCGGAGCCGGGAGTTGAATGAACTAGCTGAATGACTCTTTGTCGTAGAGCTTGCGGCATGAGGTTAGGTGGAGTTTCAGCTGGAGGTGGTTCGGTGCCCTGGGCGTCTGTGATCTCAGTCATGATGTCCCATTGTACGGGTGCGAGAATGATGGTAGACGGAATGATGGATTCCTGACTGGGAGACAGTGTGGATGATTCATAGAGTCGAGATAGGGCATCCGCCTTAGTGTTTTGAGAGCCTGGACGGTAGGTTATTGTGAAGTCGAATCTGGTGAAAAATAGTGACCATCTTGCATGTCTGTGATTGAGTCTCTTGGCTGATTTCAGATATTCCAGATTG
>NW_015548785.1:0-828 GCF_001515605.1 Sinocyclocheilus anshuiensis | reverse complement strand
AGAGGAAGCCTCAACACTCAGCCATAGTTGAGGAGCTCTTAAGAGAGGAGATCTCAGCATAATAACTCTCTCTCACCGCCTGGCCCTGTCTCCGATCCGCAGACCGGGATGGGCCAGGATCCCCCTCATGTTTGGGTGCAGACATAGACCGGCGCGGTATAAAAGACTTATAAGCCGCCGAGCGCGCTTTCGCCTCCCTGAATTTACCGACCACCGTCTCAACGGATGTGCCGAACAGCTCAGAAGGCGAAACCGGCGTATCGAGAAGAAAGCGTTTCTCTTTCTCCCCGATGTCCGCCAAGTTCACCCACAGATGGCCACCATCGCCGCCATAGACCTGCTGATCGCGGCAGCTGTCTGCTTGGTGGCCCTGAGCGCCAGATCTGTGGTGCGGCGCAGCTCGGTCACCGCCTCAGGGGAAAGCCCCTGACCCTGGTCTAGGTCTTTCAGCAAATCAGCCTGGTACGCCTGCAATACTGCCATCGTATGCAAGGCAGCACCAGCCTGACCTGCTGCCGCGTACGCCCTACCATTCAAGCGCGAAGTCTCCTTCAATGGCTTGGATGGCAGGGCTGGAGCCTTCAACGTCGATGTCACCCCAGCCGAGAGATAGCTCGCAAGCGTCTCTTCGATAGGGGGCATCGACGCATATCCGCGCTCACGCATCCCCTCGATGTCAGCATAATTAGACTTATGCTGGTATTGATGGATGCGGGCTGAATATGGTTTATCCCATGCCTTCTCGATCTCAATATGGAGATCTGGAAAGAATGGGAGGCTCATGGGAGCTGGGCGGTTATGTCCAGAAAGAAATCGCTCATCCAGTCT
>NW_015548784.1:379-1956 GCF_001515605.1 Sinocyclocheilus anshuiensis | reverse complement strand
TTGTGACAGGGAGTCATTCTCTTTTGCTTGGATGCCTACTAAAAAAAAAAGAGAGATATATATATATATTGTATCACCATTCAGTGTGTTAAAAAAGAGAGAAGCTCTCTGGTAAATGTTGTGTGTTTTATACACATACCTCTAATGACCAAGAACAGTGCACTCTTTTCAAATGCCTCTTTCTGCAGCGGACCACCCCCCTTCATGTTGAATTTGGACATGAGGGAATTTTTTTAAACCCTAAAATATAATACAGATTGAGGTGGTTAACAATTGCAGACAAAGTTTGACATTTCAAAATGACCAGTAAAGGAATTATTTTTTAAATTTCTGATTTGCGTTGTAACTTATTGAGTATTGACACCACAATGTTTGATTAATGTGGCAAGATCTGTAGGCTTTACCTGTCCAGCATCCTTCTGGCACTGTCTTTGAGGTTTCTTCCTTCAACTCTGCACAACTTTGAGACCTGAATAACACATGCCAATGTCAGGCGGGTAGTATTATATGCGTCCGTGTACGCGTGTTTACCAACCTTAAACACTGATGCCCATTGACCTGCAAGTTTTCCATCACTAACCCTTTAAAACTCTTTATTCCAGAAGTTTAAGTTTTTACCTACAGTGCCCCCCACAATCTGTCTCTGCCTCCAAAATTGTCTGGCACAACTGACTGCATAACAACAAAGTGATAGCTGCTATAACTAAAATGTAGGCCAGTACACACATTAACCTCAAATGTATATGGAATAATAAATTCATCCCTACCGTTTTATTACATGATGTTTTCTGTTTGTACTGTTTAGGTTTTAATGCTGAATTGCACATCTGAGCTATTTGCACTTATTATTTGTATTCTTAAGCTTTACTATCAATTTGGAAGTTTCAAAATAAATCTTATTGTAAAGTTACTTGTACAATGACAAAGCTATTCTATTCAATTAGCTCATGCTCTCTCTGTATCTAACAAGCCATTGTTCAGTCATAAATTCAATATAATAATTAAAATAAATGATGGACTTTGTCAAAGAGTGTGTTCACTGTATAAATTAATATGAATTAATCTTTGTCAAAGCTGTGTTTGTTCTGTTGTTTGCTCTTTCGCCTGATTTAAAATCGCTTGAGTTTGGAAACACGTACAAATGATAAAACTTTTACTCTATAAAATTTTGCAATTAATCCTCTGAACACATGCGTGCTGAACCCTGCGCCTAGTCACGGATCACTATCAACTACGATCTGCTCCCTTCACTAAAATGTAACGGTTCCTAAACATGATAACAAATAATATAGATAAATAATGAACACATGTCAAAACGAAAACACAGATACTTACAAGACCAAGTAGGAATGTCCTTTATCGTTTGTTGTTTGCCCGCTGCTCTCCGACAAGTAAACTTAGTGCTCTCTCGTGTAAAAACAAAATTCAAAACACAACACTGATCTCTACTAACTCTCGTGTTGCCAGTAGTCATGTTTCAGTAGGGCTACAATTGCCATCTAACGGTTGGGAATTGCAATTGCATTTTTATTTGAAAGACAGCCGAATATCAATAATATCATATAATGTGTATGAAT
>NW_015548784.1:0-182 GCF_001515605.1 Sinocyclocheilus anshuiensis | reverse complement strand
AATTAAATAAAATATAAAATAATGCTAATTTAAATGTTTCAAAAGTTTACTTGCATTTGATAAGAAGCTGCTGGGGCGAAAATTACATGTAAACAATTTTAAGGCTATTTTGGCCATGCTAATCGCTGGTCTGATATTGGGCTTGTAAGGGAAACAGGTCAATTTAGCTCAAAGGGAATCAT
>NW_015548783.1:774-942 GCF_001515605.1 Sinocyclocheilus anshuiensis | reverse complement strand
TTGTCAAAGTGCTCACTGTACATATTGTGCTCATAACACAATTTAATTTATGATATAAACTACAACATAAAAGTTAAAACTTAAGAATTCATTTAAACTTTGATTTCATATAAAGTCTCAGCTTTCACAGCTTACTAGCGATATCGCTAGCTATTAATAGTCTGACAC
>NW_015548783.1:0-226 GCF_001515605.1 Sinocyclocheilus anshuiensis | reverse complement strand
ACAAACACATTGCATTACACCAAATACACAAAATAATGTTCTTTTTAGCAACATCATATGACCCCTTTAATTTAATCATTACTCAAAGTGCCTCACGGCAACATTGATTTTTGCCTTTTAATTGTATTTATTTCTTAATTTATTAACGAATGAATAAATTCATGTATGTATGTATGAATGGAGGCATGAAAAAGAGGGAGGAGTTGACATGTTGTTTTTCTCTAGT
>NW_015548782.1:475-590 GCF_001515605.1 Sinocyclocheilus anshuiensis | reverse complement strand
CTGTGAATTAACATGAACATTTTGATTAACTAACATCAACAAACAGTAATAAATGCTGGGAAAATATATTGTGCATTGTTAGTTCATGTTAGTAAATGCATTTACTAATGTTAAT
>NW_015548782.1:0-189 GCF_001515605.1 Sinocyclocheilus anshuiensis | reverse complement strand
CACACACACACACACACACACTCACCCAGCCCCCACCACCCCTCCTTCCTCACACAAGAGGCAGAGTGGCAGAGTGAGATTAGATGTCTGATAGTTTTTTAATTTTCTGTTATCCATAGAGCGTTGTATAGTCGTGAAACTATACCTATTTCCTCAGAATGACTTGTTCTATGTATGTAAAAAGTTTTG
>NW_015548781.1:321-525 GCF_001515605.1 Sinocyclocheilus anshuiensis | reverse complement strand
GCCTCGAGAATGAGCTCTAGATCTAGGGAACACGGGTGGAGATAGAACGAGCCGTCTCCAACCCGTCCACCAGATCATGTGCGATCACCGTGATCTCAGTCGCCGCCGTGCCTCAGCAGCAGCGGGACCGCAATCGCAAGATCACAGTCACGGACACACTCCTCGGAGCGTGCCCGGCGAGAGGGGAGCGCTTAACAGCAGAAA
>NW_015548781.1:0-207 GCF_001515605.1 Sinocyclocheilus anshuiensis | reverse complement strand
ATCAGGCATAATATGCTTGTGTAACTGATGTTTGTGCAACTGGCGAGCTCTTCGACGCCCTCCGTATCAATCTACTCGGAGAAAGACAGGCGGAGCATTGCGCCCTCTCCCCGGGGGGTGGAGTACCGCAGCGTGGGCTTCCGAACCCCGAGAGCGGGCGCAGGATCTGGTGGTTAAGGAAGTAGATAGGGACGCGCCCGTCTACAT
>NW_015548780.1:0-1658 GCF_001515605.1 Sinocyclocheilus anshuiensis | reverse complement strand
GACGATTATTTTGTACACTGTATTGGATTATAATATAACTAACATCGTGGTAAGATTTTAAAACAGTTTTGTCTTAAATCAATATCTGGTAACGCTTTAGATTACAGCCCGCAATGTACCACGTAATTAAACAGAATTTACAGCGTACCTATTTGTAACCATAGAGTACTTCCACAGTATCTACTCGTACATATATAACATCATAATACACATGTATATTTACTGTATAATTGATGTTTTTTGATAGCTGTAGTGCTGTTGGTGCACTTGAGCTTCCGTATGTGGTTCGAGGAAAGTAGAATAAAATGTACTACAACATTTTTCTTAAATACTATGCAAACATACACCCTTGTTATATGTAGTTATTGTGTAAGTGTAACATCTGCGGGCTGTAATTTAAAGTGATCCCTTGTTACCCTCTTGTTACGTGTAGTTACTGTGTAAGTGTAACATTAAACTATTTTAGTTATGCTACAGTAGATTTATTTCAAAGTTGTTAACAATGAACTGTATTACATAGTTAAATGCAAGGTCCAAAGGCCTTAAGTTAACAAATAATTATTTTTATTATTTAACAAAATTTTAACAGATCTTTTCCAAGAACAGAATGCAGAAAAAACTATTTTGCAACCACTTATACAAAATAAAACGAACAGTAAACAAGCACACACAAAAATAAATCATGTTCTACATTTATTTTTAATAGGCATACTGTCAATTTTTCCTTTCAGCAGTGGGCAGGAGTCAATGAATTTCTGGAGATCGTTTGCATATACTTGCAAAGTTGTCCCTGCAGAATATGAGGGAGCAGAAAAGTCCTCCCCCTCTGATGCAGTTTTCACCTGTGATCACAGTTAGAGAAAAATACATTGCGCAAAAAAAAACTGTTAATACACGTCAAGTTTGCATAATGTAAAGAAGTGTTGCACAAAGCTTATATTTAACCAAATATAAAAAATAAGGACTTCTGTGAGGACTGTGTCACAGCAATGTTTCAAGGCAAATCTGTAAGAGTTGCCAACACTGTGATATGGTAAACAAGAAATAAATAATAAAATAACAAGGGACTACAAAACTTACATGGGTAACTGGAAAATAACAAACAAGAACTTAATAGTGGTAAACAAGCAATCAATAATAAAATAACAAAGGACTACAAAACTTACACGGGTAACTGGAAAATAACAAACAAGAACTTAATAGTAAAACAAAATAGAGAATATGCAACAGTCAGTAGGTGACAGTCAACTCCATTCTGATGGGCTCCAACTCACCGTAACCCCTGGGTATACCCTGGACTGTGCCTTACGAAAATTAAACATGTTTATACCATAGTTTAAAAAATTAAACATTGTTACTATAGTTAAACCATGGGTACCACAAAACAGCCATGATTGTGCTACAAAAACTGTGGTTAAAAGCTCTTCAGCCCTGTTGCATATTTTGCATTTTTACAGAATTGGCATACCTGAATTTAAAAGAGTGACCTACCCACAAACATTAGAGTAAATTTATAAAAATAGTCTCTATGTACAGAAAACCCTTTCAATTTTAACACATGGTGTTGTTTTATTGCATTTGTTCGTAATATTATGACAAACACAAATAAAAAGAAATCCTGACAAGTTACTCACCCCTATGTCATCCAAGATGTTCAT
>NW_015548779.1:1557-1724 GCF_001515605.1 Sinocyclocheilus anshuiensis | reverse complement strand
CCACACAAACGATTGGATATGCGTCTAATAGTGCGCATTTATCTAGAGGGTAATAAACGTTTAAACCAACATTTGTGATATGCTTGAACTGTTATATTTCTATAGATTTTATTTTAGGCAAGTCGTGATGATTTGAGAAGGCTAAATTGATCAAACATAGGCTATGC
>NW_015548779.1:0-1469 GCF_001515605.1 Sinocyclocheilus anshuiensis | reverse complement strand
TAATCTTTTGGTCCCCCAAAAAAAAAAAAAAAAAAAAAAACTGTGCGTACCCTCGGAAGAAATCCTGCAGGCCCTGCTTGCTGTACTTAAATAAGTAATTAAAGAAAATCGTTGTAGGCTATATGACTAAGTCGTTCTGAGTGATAAACTGAAAAAGCTCCCACTTGTATATCATGACTAAACAAAATAACATGTAATTTACTTTAGGTTCTGCTATAAATGTGTCTATTAGAAACATTAATTTAAATGAATTAATTATACAACATTTTTTTGAAATGAATGAAGGCTTCCTCCTGAGTTTTTGAACGGAAGTCCTGAATGACTGTTATTAAAGGTCATTTAGTCATTTTGATCACGGCTGCTAAAAAAACATCAGTGCTTATATCTGGATCATGAACTGTTACCCCAATACTTACTTTATTATTACATGTTTTCCACACAGAAATACCAATCTTTTAATGATTAATCGTGCATATGTAGATCTATATTTGTGTGTCAACTTTGTACCAGACCTCAAAGTAACCCATAAAGTAAACCAGCCCCCGCTCCGCGATCCATGCCATTTTATTACCTTTTTAGGAGGACAAATTGGACTTTCAATGTTCCTCACTTAAGTTTTTTGAAAACATTAAAAACATGCATAAAAATAAATACATAATATCAAACAAATAACAATAACAAATAACAAATAAAAGTGGATAAAATATAAGCATGATATTTTATTTTCAAAGACTAAAGAGAAATATTAATACTGACTGAATCTTAATAAAATTACTAAATTATTATTATCATTTAGGCCTAATCAGTTAAATCTGTAAATTCTTTAAAGAGAAATATCAATACTTACTGAATCTTAAAATTACTAAATTATTATTATCATTTAGGCCTAATCAGCTAAATCTGTAAATTCTTTGAACAGACTAAACTTTGTATTTAAGGTTCGTTGATTTTCATGTCTTCCACATACAAACAATGAGCCAGAACAAAATTATTGATCATTTGCATAAAATCATATGTAACACGTTCCTACACGTGCTTACGTGTTGTTAACGCGTTCCAATGGCGACCGGTGGAAGTGCAAGTAACGATCGTGTTCCCAACGTGTTGTTTACGTGTTTTTCTTACCTTAATGTAAGCTCTTTTACTTCAGTTGTGTCCTTCAAAATAGTCAAAATTTGATTTTTGCAACGGCTGATTTAGAAATTATATGCAGTGTATTATTAAAGTTAAAGCAGCAGAGGGTATTATATACAAACCAGGCATGCTTTGACAGTTAATTTGGAAAAGCAGGAGATACTCCACATATTTTTTCAGGATTCTTTGATGAATAGAAAGTTCAAAATAACAGCGTTATATTTGAAATATGATATTTTTTAACATTACAAATGTCTTACTGGCACTTTTGATCAATTTAATTAGTCGTTGTTGATGTGTGTGTGTGTGTGTGTGTGTGTGTGTATATATATATA
>NW_015548778.1:0-1395 GCF_001515605.1 Sinocyclocheilus anshuiensis | reverse complement strand
TGTATATGTATTTAATGTGCTGGTGGTTATGTGTGTATAATCCTTGTGTGAGATTTCTTTGCAGCGTTTTACGGGACCTGTGTGTTTCTGTCCTTTTTAAGGTAGGTCCTCTGTGAGCACCCTTTGCTGGATTCAGAAACCAGGTGCTCGACTGGCAGTGTTACCTCACTCGTCGATATTGTGTCCAGCCGGTATGATAGCCCTGGTTCCGGCTTCATGCTTCCTGGACCATGCAGCCAGGTCAGAGGTTTCTGCGGGAGCCTTCTTGATCATCAGGCCCCCGGCATGACACTGCAAAAAATTCCTGGATGTCCGGGCTCCAGGATATCCCCTCTTGCTGAGGCATCGAGCGGGAAGTATAGGTGGCATTTGCGAGAACCTTCTTGTGTAATGCTGTCTCAGGCAGTGCTCCTAGCCTCTCCCGTTTAGCCCAGTACCTCCGGGTATCTGTGATCAGATGCCTGGAAATGTTAATCCATGCTATGGTAAGTGCACACGCTAAGCTCTGTGCGCTTTCTGAAATCCACATAGTGGTAAGTGTGCACGCTGAGTACTTTGCGCACTTTCTGAAATCCTGTACGGTAAGGGTTACGTGTTATAACTTCGTTCCCTTTCTCTGAGTTGGTTAGACCCCGGTACCTTGGGCTCCACTCAACCAGTGTGTCTCTATTTTTGACACACTTGGAAGTATCGCTCCCCTCACCATTGAGGGTTATTATGAGCATGCTGCTTCCTATCGAGCGCCCGGGTTCGCTCCGTGGGCTGTTCTCGTGGTAATATTAGCAGTGCTCCCCTTTACAAAGGGTTGCCTATGAGCACGCTATTCTTTCTGAGTTCAGAGTTCTCCTCTCACGTGAGAGTTGAGTTCTCTGTTTTCCCAGAGCACCTGGAACCAGTAGCATCAGGTGAACTAGGCCCTTCCAAATCCGCCTCTCTGATGCGCTGAGTTTTTGGCTAGTTTGCAGTACACTTACCTCTGATTCTAACGATCATGCTGGGCGAGCCCCCTCTCTCGTTGAGAGCTGGGTCTGTGTTCCCTCAAGCTAGGTAACTTACTGCTGGCAGTTCCAGTATTGGAACATGCTGTAGGTCCGAGCCTCCCCCCTCTCGTTTTGAGAGCTGGGTGTGTTGCTCCCTCAGCTAAGTAAATTATTGCTAGCTGTTCCAGCATTGGGACATGCGGTAGGTCGAGCTTCCCTCTCGTTTGAGAACTGGGTGTTTGCCCCCCCTCAGCTAGAGATTTACTGCTAGCCAATCCAGCTTTATGCCTTAGATCTAGTTGGTGACTCTCAAACATATTGGTTTTGGGATGCACCATTCCATCTATGAGATGCTCTTTCAGAGTGCCATGAGAGCCCCTTAGAACAGTATCCTAAAATCCATGTTATGGTAAGT
>NW_015548777.1:632-800 GCF_001515605.1 Sinocyclocheilus anshuiensis | reverse complement strand
AAAAACAGCTAGAAACCTTGGAGTTGTGATTGACGATAAGCTGAAATTCTCAGACCACATTGCTAAAACTGCCTGGTCCTGCAGATTTGTTTTATACAACATTAGGAAGATCAGGCCCTTTCTTTCAGAACATGCAACACAACTCCTTGTTCAAGCTCTTGTTCTGTC
>NW_015548777.1:0-166 GCF_001515605.1 Sinocyclocheilus anshuiensis | reverse complement strand
GAAATGACTAAAAACACATCTGTTCCACCTTTATTTGACCCTCTAACTCTAGCACTTTCTATTCTATTTGAATTCTACTTTATCTATATTTATCTTTTTTTTATTTAAAACAAACAAACAAAGCTTTCTAGTTTTTCTATTCTATCTACTTGTTTTTCTTTGTTTG
>NW_015548776.1:347-1765 GCF_001515605.1 Sinocyclocheilus anshuiensis | reverse complement strand
CAGCTTCTGTCGTCTTACTACTTGAGGACATAAATATATGAACAACATCTCCAGAACTGCTCTAACTCCCTCTGAGAGTCACTTCATGATCATATGACAGTTTCATTTGAGTAAAACTATCGCAGTGTTTCCCACAGACTTGTGGAGGCATATATATGCAAACTCATTCTCTGAAAGAAATCTCCATCAATCAGAGAGACATCAACTGTGACAAGCAGATTGCACCAAAACACTCTCATGACACACTTTGAATGACGTAATACTCTGCAATTATTACAACTCTTGTTTAAAAGAATAATCACACAATACGCTATTTCTTCCATGTTTTAATTTTAATAGTAAACCTGTTGCCAAAAAATAAAGTTTAACTCTCATTTGATTAAAAGATTAATTAAACTGATTTATGCCTTCATTTGCACTGTAATTTAAATTAAAACTAACTGAAATTTCTAGTGTCACATAGGCCAAGACATTTCAATAGGCTATTGAACTAAGTGTGCCTGTAAAAGCTATTAGTGTTATAGTTTCATGAAAATAGTTGCAGTCTTCTTAACAGCTTCTACAATATAGCTATGAAGACAATTTATTTACACTTATTATATAATTTTTTTAAGTTAATCCATTGATGTGCATTAGATGATGAATTAAATAGTCACCTCTACTATTGTAGGTTATGTTTTAGTCATCAGAAAAGAATTGAGGAATTAGGATAGGTTATGCTATTACACAAAGCCTACATTTCTAACATGTATATTATTGAAGCCAAATACTTACATTTCCCCAAGCTGTTCAGCTGTAGTACAGTATTCATAGGCTTAATCATGAAGCATACAGTGGCCCCACTTTTAACTCTCTCTTTATATTACCCTTATTGTAGATGGATGCACAGAGGAAGACAAGAGTAAAAAGTGCAGTGTGGGAGTCCTGCACTCAACCAAAACCAGGAAAGGCAGTTTTTGTCAGAGCCCTTGTTATTCTTAATTTTTACACCAGACATATATATCGGTTCAAAATATCAGTTATCGGTCTACTTGATCTGTAATAATCGGTATCGGCATCGGCCCTGAAAAACACATATCGTTCGACCCCTAGTCGGGATATAAACTCAAAATTAAACACCTGCCATGAATCTTGTAATTCCGTTTTTGAGAATCGATACAGTATCGCCAAACAAAATATCGAGATACTCAAGTGTATCAATATTTTCTTACACCCCTACACAATACCATGGTGCAGTTAGTGCTACTACAGTAAATCTATAGTAAATGATGGCAATTTTTAGATTAAAAAGTATTCTAACTGTATCGTTGTGCACAGTGTTTCAATTATTTGTCAGCACTGTATCATCTGTCAAGTCAAGTCAAGTCAAGTCAAGTCACCTTTATTTATATAGCGCTTTTAACAATACAGATTGTGTC
>NW_015548776.1:0-174 GCF_001515605.1 Sinocyclocheilus anshuiensis | reverse complement strand
GTTTAAATAGTGTCTGTGCAATCAAGTCGACAATATCGCTGGAAATTAAGTGTCCCCAACTAAGCAAGCCAGAGACAGTGGCAAGGAACCGAAAAAAAAACCTTGGAAGAAACTAGGCTCAGTCGGGGTACCAGTTCTCCTCTGACCAGATGAAACCAGCAGTTCAATTCCAGG
>NW_015548775.1:362-1255 GCF_001515605.1 Sinocyclocheilus anshuiensis | reverse complement strand
TTTAGGGAATAGTGCATCTGACCCATATCTAAATAGTTCTGTCTTCAATCAGAAGATATATATATATATATATCTCAATCGAAGTAAGTACACAATATATATGACCACATGAACTTTAAGAATCATATGCTTTTTTGTTTTTTTAGATGATTGAATTGAATGGTAGGATTTTATTGATTGATTGATTGATTGACATTCACATTCATATTCACAAAATGTGGTATGTACTAAAATAAATAGATACATACATACAAATAATATATAAACACTACCGTTTAAAAGTATTACTTTCCAAAAAAATTTAGTGTGAGTAAAGGTACTTGTCCAAAAAACGCTTATTTGAAAGTACTTATGAGTAGTGAGTACTAAGTTGCAGATTCTACCTCGTAATAAACGGATTAAATAAATAGAATGTAATTAAAAAAATGAAGAAAATACTGTACATACTGCAATTCATATTCTGTTTTGCTGTTTGTCAGAAAGAATATCTATATTCTCCATCGGTTTTAATTTTGATTTTATAGATACATTGTATCTACTTTCAAAACAGCAGGGAAAGACTATTACAGAAAAAGGTGAAAAAAAAATAGTAGGTTACACTGTCAATTTTTTTTGTTGTTTTTGGCACAATGGATGATCCTGCCGTCCTCATCCTCCAGCTGCAGCAGGGGGAGCGCACTCTCGAGCAGGGGCGCCGCTAGCAATTTTGGGCCCTATGAAAGAATATGAGGTTGGGCCCCCTACCGCACCAAACATACACTATATTGCCCAAAGTATTAGGAAAACGAAAAAAAACTCATCGCCAAACACCAATGGCTTGTGCATATGCGTACAATCATTTTAGACACTTCCAAAACTGTGGCAACAAAGATGGAAATACAATTTTTAAATAC
>NW_015548775.1:0-329 GCF_001515605.1 Sinocyclocheilus anshuiensis | reverse complement strand
GCAAGTTTTAAATACATGAATTATGTTTCCATCTTTGATGCCAGAGTTTTGGAAGTGCCTTTTTCTGTTCTAACGAAGGGGGTGTCCCAATACATTTGTCCATATATGTATGTATAAGTCATTGGTGTTTGGTGAGTTTTTGGTTCAAGGTCTGCATTTAAAGTCACACCAGAGTTGTTCAGCTGGGATTAGGACTTGGCTTTCTGCAGACCAGTCAAGTTCTTCCACACTGATTTTTTTTTACCTTGCCTTATACACAGAGGCATTGTGTTAGAATAGAAAATGGTCCTGTTCAAACTACTGGTATAAAATTAGAAGCACACAATTCC
>NW_015548774.1:0-544 GCF_001515605.1 Sinocyclocheilus anshuiensis | reverse complement strand
TCCTATATCTGAGTCTAATATATTCTTTAATGTTAACTCTTTTCCCTCATTCTTCCATACTTCTTCTCTTAGCACTTCTATTTCTTCATCATAACCCTTACAATTAATAATCACATGTTCTACAGTTTCACTCTGTCCACATTTCTCACACAATCCCGTTGGATGTTTAGATATTAAATGTAATGTTTTATTCAAACCTGTATGTCCCATTCTTAGTCTTGTAATTATACTTTCCTCCCTCCTATTTCTCCCACTTTTTCCCAGTCTTAGTCTTGTAATTATACTTTCCTCCCTCCTATTTCTCCCACTTTTTCTACCTTTTCCCACTTTCTTTTGCATTGCATATAAATGTCTCCCTTTAGTCTCATTATCCCAATACTGTTGCCACTTTTTAATCACTTTCTCCTTTATTACTGATTTTATTTCTCTTATACTATGTGATAGCTCAATTTCTACTATTTCATCATCTACTGCTTGCTTAGCAAATTTATCTGGTTCCTCATTTCCTTTAATTCCCACATGGGCTGGAACCCACATAAACTGT
>NW_015548773.1:0-783 GCF_001515605.1 Sinocyclocheilus anshuiensis | reverse complement strand
ATTTTCCAACTCGCCCCAAATTTGCTCGATGGGGTTGAGGTCCGGGCTTTGAGGGGGCCAGTCCATCATCTTCAATGTTCCAGCAGATTCCTTCCGTCGCACGTAGTTCCGGCAATAGTTAGTTTTATGGGTATTGTAATGTAAAAAATCACATGAAATACGATGCAAAATTTCAAGCATCTTTCATACGTGGTTTGAAATCCTTTTCAAATCACATTTCTGGAAATCTGTTTCAGTCTGACCACTCTGATTGTAATTTGCATAGCTTTTTCATACGCATATATCCATACATACATACATATACATGTATACATACATCTCATGTATGTATACATGATATCACACATTTTATCCCACATTATAATGGTGTGTTTTATTTGTTTCATGTGATGTTTATTAGGGGCTAAATCTGAAATGAGAACACAAAAATAGACCACGACATGACCATCAAGTACAGTAGTTTAGGTCATGTACAGAATACACAGAAGAAAATGTATCTTCTTTTCTAATATTTTTGTCTTGTTTTTCATTACAAATATCTAGACCAAGACATATAAGAAGATATTTAAGATATAAGAAGCAAAATGACAAGATATTATTAAGTCTCGTTCTCTGATGTAAACATGTTTCCATTTGAATTAAGTTTATATTTCTGATCCCACTGGAAGATATTTTTTCTTGATTTAAGCACAAACTCAGAGTTTTCAGAAGTCATGTCTTGTCGTGTCATTTTGCTTGTGTCTTGATTTAACAATGTTTGTACTAGACTTTTTTCTACTAGAT
>NW_015548772.1:0-473 GCF_001515605.1 Sinocyclocheilus anshuiensis | reverse complement strand
TTGGGGTCAGAGCTAATGCTTAGTCATAACTGATCTGACTCATCCATTTTCTCTCCCTTATGGTGCTTTTTCCTGGAGGAGTTCCCTTAAAAGTCTCATGATCTCTGCTGATTCAGATGTAGCTTCCTGGTTCTGTTCTGTGGATGGTTTATATTTGGGCTTGTCCAAGGCCTGTTGAGAGGGGTTCTGCTGCTGGTAGTCCGAGCTTGATGCTTGTGTCTGTGAGTGTCGGTTCCCCTTTGGCTGTCTCTTGGCTTCCCATGTGGTGGTTGTGACCTGTCCCAGGATCTCTCGGGGCACTCATACTGATGCTTCGGACAGGCACCACCATGGCCATGCTGCTCTCTGCTGGCTGGGAAGGATCTTGACATTGTGTTGACAGGTTTGTCATTGTGGCTTGGCTCGGCGCTCTGCCCTCGGCCCTCTCGGCCCTCTAGAGCAAGTTCAGAACTCTGATTAGTGACAGGATAGAT
>NW_015548771.1:0-494 GCF_001515605.1 Sinocyclocheilus anshuiensis | reverse complement strand
ACCAGTATAAAGATTATCGCACAACTACAACAGTATAGCAACAGTCTGTTAATAACTGAAGTATAACAATAAAACTTTGATCACAACTGCAACAATATTCCAATAATTTGTTCAGAACTGCAAGAGTATAACAATATTTTTTAAAAATGATCATAACTGCAACAATATTTCAATTTAAAAATTAGTCCAAAAGTTAAAATTCGATCACAACTGCAACAACATACCAATTCAGTTTGTTCATAACTGCAACAGTATAAAAATATAAACAATTATCTTAACTGCAACAATACACAATAAAAGGAATTGTTAAAAACTGCAACAATATAGCAGTTTGGTAAACAAATAACAATTAATAATTAAATTGTCCTTAAAACTGAACCACCTGTGAACAGATTAATTCATCCTGACAACAGATGAGGCATGAAAAAAAAAACAAATAATTAAACCACGAAAGCAAATTATCAGCAAGTATTTTAAGTCTGTGACACTGCCAA
>NW_015548770.1:574-859 GCF_001515605.1 Sinocyclocheilus anshuiensis | reverse complement strand
TAGCCTCAGAGCCCGTGTTTCCCCGGCAGACTTCTGCCATTTTCCTATGAGGGTTACAATCACCTCTAATATTCCATATGCACCTAAATGGATGTCATATGTGTAAGTGCTTCCGAAACCTCCTTACCCTCCTGGGGCTTACGCAACGTTCCTGTTCCAAGTGGAACGGGTACGTTTTCCCAGTGTTATCCAATCTCACTGAGTGGGAAGTGCTATGACAACAGTGACTGGTCTTCTTGTTGCGAGCCCCGGCCTACACCACAAAGGGGCGCAGGCGGCTCGCAC
>NW_015548770.1:0-164 GCF_001515605.1 Sinocyclocheilus anshuiensis | reverse complement strand
TGGTCACCGATGTGACGTCTCCGTTCCCTCCTTCAGGGAAGGAGGGTTACATACGTAACCGAGACGTTCTTAATACTGTGTGTGGTTACCTGGATGATCTACGACTGTTTTTTTTTATATGTGATGGTTGTTCACGAGTCCCTTGTTTGTTCTGAACAGTTAAA
>NW_015548769.1:0-751 GCF_001515605.1 Sinocyclocheilus anshuiensis | reverse complement strand
CATCCTTCAGCTCAAAGCAGCCAACAACCTGCAATGGCAAAGAAATGAACAGCGAGACTGCGACACAAGTGAACACCTGATACCCAGCCTTAACCACCAGGACCTGACCAGCATCATCCTCTCCTCGGACCACACCCTCAAGAGCCTCAGACAGGAGGTAAATGAGCTGAAACTGCAAGTCACAGAGTTCTGCAGAGAACTGACACCTGCTCAACGAGAGAAAGCACAGAACGGATGCAAAGAACCTCACAGAATGGTGCAACAGAAGGAAATCACCAGTCTTCAGGAGGCTCTAACAGCTGCTGGACACCAAGCGCTGCTGGAAAAAGCCATCAGACAGGACTTGGAAAGAGAACTGTTTCACACAAAGTCACTGTTAAAAACAGCGTATGTGGAACTAAATGAGAGAGACACCAGATCTAAAGCCTTAGAAGGCCATCTGCATGCAGCCAGAGCTGAAGTCCAAACCCTGACTCAGCAGTTCTGCAACATTAAAGAGGAGCTTGACATGGCTCAGAGAGAACTGAAACAGTCCTGCCGACTGCGCATGGACTCACGTAAAAGACAGCCTGCTGAACATCACACCACCAGCAGTGCAAGCCCCTTCACACCTGTACACAGCTACGAAGGGGGGAGAAGGGAGCCAAAGCCTTCTGCTTGACACTTCACAAGTCAGCTCCCTGAAAACCTATGCAGCTGCAGAAGGAAAAAAGTTTAATTCAGGCAAACCGAAACAACGCATGTGAATGCC
>NW_015548768.1:0-2661 GCF_001515605.1 Sinocyclocheilus anshuiensis | reverse complement strand
AGAGTGAAATCTTTCCCCTGCGCTGCGCTGTGCTGGGACGGCTCGCCGGAGAGCTCGTGGGTGATTCCCGTTTATATCATTAAGCAGAGGTTCAAAGTTAACTCCAGTCCGAACACCACTGGCCACGAGCTTTGGGCTCTGCTCTCACGGAGAATATTTACTTATATAGCATATTAGATGAACTAGAAACAATGTTACATTTATAAAGTTTTATTTTGAAATGTAAGTCAATAACAATTGGCTGGAGCCCGAGCCAATGGTGAAAGTCTTTGTGCGAGGAGACCCCGCCCCATTTTGGAGGTTCTGCCCACTTTTGGAGTTCACGCCCCATTTTGGAGATCTCCGGTCTGCAGTTATACCTACTTGCGTTTCGCCGCAGTTTCAAAGAGAAATGTCCACTGAGTGGCGCTAAAAGACGGGTTCAATACGTGAATACGGGTACAATATGTGAGTTTTTATTACGTTGATAAGAGGTACGTATTGCTGTGCTTTTATTACGTTGCTTCAGGTACGTATTGCGGCGGTTCAGAATTCAACTATCCGGGGACTGTCGCTAAAAGTTAATGCTCTATCGTGTTGGAAATATGCCCTACACCAAACCCAACCCTAAACCTACCCGATAGTGTTAACAAATGCAAATCTGATATAAAAACGCATTTGTTGATGCAACCGTGCAATTTGAACTTCCTTATATGCATATTTGAATTGTTTTGTCGAATCGTAGTTACACGGGATTCGAATTTCGAACCGGAGCTCCTCACCTGTCAAGCACGTCTCCGTACTCCGTGAGCTACCGAATAAATTTACCGTCTATGAAAACCCATATATATAAAGTTGGATATGTGCGATGCTAACGTCCAAAAGCATCGGTTTTCAAATCTCCCAGCATATTAAAATTGTTTTGAAGGCATAACATAATATTCTTCAAGCAATTGTGCGAAAATTACGCTTTATTAATCGAAACTCTGTAAATTTGTGTGGAAAGGAATAAAAGGTGTCGGAGTTTTACTGCCTCTAGTGTTCATTTCTTTTGGAAACTGCAGTGATATGTATTTCGCGTCTCGCGAAAAAGTACCCAGAGGTACGTTTTTGCCGGGAGATCGGGTAGGAGATGAAATGGCATTGCTGATGGAGACAATGATGTCATTTTGAGCACTATTCTTTTATTCCCTTTATTTTCTGTTATTTAGAAAGTGTAATTTAGAAATGTCTTGACAGTTATTGTGTCTTTATTTCTGCCCAATGATCATGTGAATCAACAATGAGTGTGAAAAATGTTTTTGAAGTCGCTTATGCTCAACGGCTGCATTTATTGGATCAAAAATAGGCCTACAGTAAAAACAGTAATATTGAATATTCCTGCAAAGCTGCATTTCCAGCAGCCATTACTCCAGTCTTCAGTGTCACGTGATCCTTCATTCTAATATGCTGATTTGGTGCTCAAGTAACATTTCTTCTTATTATCAATGTTAAAAACAATTGTTTTGTTTTTTTGTGGAAAAAGTCATGGGGGGGGGGCTCATTTATGAATAGAAAGTTCAAAAGAATGTTTATTTCAAATAGAAATCTTTTTTTAACATTATAACATTAAATGTCTTTACTGTCACCTTTGATCAGTTTAATGCATTTCCATCTTACTGACCCCAAACTTTTGAATGGTAGTGAACAATATAGGCATCTTAAATGTGCTGTAAACACTAAACACCATTCTATAGTCAAATCTAGCCTTAATATAATTGGCTGATACACTCACACACTCAAAGGCCTGTTTTCTCTCTCTTGGCCTTTCACATTTATGTCACACTCTGCTTGGCAAGTCCTCTTCCACAGATCCATACAACATTCTCTATCACAATTTTTCCTTACACACACACAAAGTACATAAACAGAACCAAACACATGCAAACCATTCTCTACGTGTCTCTCTCTCCACTAGCACATGCAGACACACACATCTGTCCTAGCCTATGTGTCTTTCAGCTTGCCTCACTCATGTCTGTTTTCTATATTTGGAAATTACAGTGTTTGTTAGAGAGAAGAGGAGGGAGCCACCAATTCAGGATGGAGAAACAACGTTGTGATCCAGATTATAGTAAAATGATCTAGCAGTTTACTATAGTCAAATGGATGTGTTGTCTTTAATCAAGACATTTCACTCCTCCAAGTTGTTTTCATGAGGCAGGGGGAGTCACACTGTGTGCATGTTTGCATGTACAGATATGATCTATTCACTCTGTACTGTAGCAAATTAGTGGTGGAATATTCTCATAGGCGCCATTTGTGTGTCCCAATGACGTACTACTGCTTCCTATGATTTACAGGATATTGAACTTAGTTGAACTCACATTATTTGTTGTATGACTCTTTTAAATGTTTGTCCGTCTTCAGAATATCAGCCAACATTCACATCCCTGTTACCATGCCCTGTTACAATCGCCAAATGTTAGGGTTGTGAATGTTTAGCTTGACTGTGATTTAGCAAATCAGTTTTGTTTTCAGTTAAATGCATTCAAAATTCAAAATTACAATTAAAATGCATTTTCTATAAATTCATAATGATTCAATTCGATTGGACAGCGGCTAGATTCAGTAACTTTTAAGCTCGCTCTAGTATTGTTGCTGCTGCCATGTCGTGAAGGCACTGTGTGTTTCATTGTGAAA
>NW_015548767.1:478-848 GCF_001515605.1 Sinocyclocheilus anshuiensis | reverse complement strand
TCGCAACGGAGGCAGACATCTAACCTATCCTAATGTGTGCGCGCGGCATGAGTGTAGAATACGAAAGCACTTTTTAATAAAGCGTAAATTCGTCCCCCGCGATTTTTTTGGCCAAGTCAAGTCAATTGTGTTCATAGAGGTTTCCATGGGCCAATGCGAATAAATCTAGATTTAAATTAAAAAAGACACAACATTGTCAGACCTGACGTTTTATTCTTATCCAAAACAACTATATGTGATAAGAGTGTGATACACACATACATACACTACCAGTCAAAAGTTTTTGAACAGTAATATTTTTTGTTTTTTAAAGAATTCTCTTCTGCTCACCAAACCTGCATTTATTTGATCCAAAATACAGCAAAAGCAG
>NW_015548767.1:0-120 GCF_001515605.1 Sinocyclocheilus anshuiensis | reverse complement strand
CAGCATTTATCTGAAATAAAAAGCTTTTGTAACATTATACACTATACAATTCAATTCAGCTTGGAGTCAGTAGAATTTTTTTTGGGGGGAAAGAAATTAATACTTTTATTTAGCAAGGAT
>NW_015548766.1:0-1728 GCF_001515605.1 Sinocyclocheilus anshuiensis | reverse complement strand
TGGTTCCCTTCTCGTGCATAAATTAAAATGCTGTTCAATTCATCAGGTGGGGAAGCAGGTTTTGAGGTTTTGTTAATAACTTCTATAAAGTGTCCTACAACACACACCGTTCAAAATAACAGCTTTTCACTCATTTCAATGTTCTGGAAATAAAACACGTTCAAGCTCAAATATCGGGTAGTTTGCATACACATTAATAATCTTATCTACTAAAAGGTGTTTATACAACATTGGTTAAACTTGCACCGATTACAGGAAACACATCACACATCATCAGACATAAACATATTATTTGTGAATATATATTGCCCCGATACTTTAAATGATTTTCAATGATTGTCTTATGAATTGTCTGTGTAAGTCTGCGTTTCCTCTGTTAATAGAGAAAGGAAGGGAGGGAAGCAGATGGTCAAAAAGTCATGTGGTGGTCACGTATAGATTGAATCACGTTATCACTGTTCCTTAGGTCTGTTGTTTTGCAAGCCTGAGGGTGTGATTAAATTACTGTCCTTTTCCTGTTGGATGTAATAGTTCATTCATTGATGGTCACAAGACATCGTGGTTTCTATATGTTGTGAGCGAATTTTCCAGTCCTGAGACAAAGAAAGCTTTGTTGTCTCCTGATTGAATTAGTTTAGATCTCATGACGAGTTGATTCAGTGGCATATCAGAGAGTGTCCATTCATAATAGAAATCCCTACAGCACCCACTTTCCCAGAGCACTTGCAGAGGTTGGAAATAGTCTTTAAGAGGCTAAAGGAAACAGGTCTCAAAGTCAAGCCTGAGAAATGCCACTTCCTGCAGCAGGAAGTAATCTTCTTGGGTCATGAAGTCTCAGCTCAAGGAATTGCTACAGATCCAGGGAAAGTTGAGGCGGTAAAGGAATGGAAGGTCCCCAACACAGTAAAGGAACTGCGCTCATTCTTAGGATTCTGTAGTTACTACATCAAGTTCATAAGAGGGTTTTTCTAGAATTGCTGGGCCACTTCATGATTTAGTGAGTCTGTGTATTATCCAGTTCGGCCAAAGGAAGAAGGATTTCTGTGCTTTGTGGTCATTGGAGTGGCAATCAGCATTTGAGCTTCTGAAAGAGAAACTTACCTCTGCTCCTGTATTAGGGTATGCAGATTTTAGTCTCCCGTTTATCTTGGAGACTGATGCAAGCCATGAAGGCCTAGGGGCAATACTATATCAGCAGCAGGGTGGTTGTAAAAGGGTCATTGCATTTGCAAGTAGGAGGCTTTGAAAAGCAGAAAGGAATGACCGGTACTATAGCAGCATGAAACTTGAGCTGCTGGCTCTCAAATGGGCAATCTCAGAAAAGTTTTGTGGTTATCTGCTAGGTTCTAAGTTCGTGGCTATCACAGATAACAACCCTCTGTGCCATCTTAAAACAGCCAAACTTGGTGCAGTTGAGCAAAGGTGGGTTGCTCAATTATCTGTGTTTGATTTTGATGTTAAATATCGCCCAGGGCGACATAACATAGCTGCTGATGCCCTCTCTAGGCGGCCTTTAGCAGGGGAGCTTACCATTCCGGATGAGTATGACGACTGTGTTGCCATCTGTAACATAATCAGTAAAGGGACGGTCCTGGAGCCTGACTTAGTAATTGCTAGCAAAAGGTGTTACAGAGTCCGACAGATTCGTGCCTTGGAATGTGGTGGAGAGGCAGTCAATGACAATCAGGGAAGCACACCTACCCTGCCAGGCTACACGACCGCAGAACT
>NW_015548765.1:0-442 GCF_001515605.1 Sinocyclocheilus anshuiensis | reverse complement strand
TCTCTCTCTCTGTGTGTGTGCGCATGTGCAAGCGTGGTGGGAAGAGTGGAGCGTGTTAGAAGAAGCGTGAAAAACTGTTCTATTTCCAGTTTCTTTTCTTTTCTTTTTCCCCCTTTTTTCGGTCAAGTTATTATTATATTGCAAAGTTCTTCGTACTTCTAAGCCGCACGCGGCTTTTGTCGCGTGACGGAATGGCGTCTGATCCTGTACAGGTAAACCCTCACCTGTCGATGCGAAATGGGTGCAGGTGTGTGCCCGAGCCCGGCGTTAGCGTGGAGGAGGTACTTGTGGTGGTGGGAGAATTGGTTGGTTTTGAGAACATTCTCTCAGCATCACGAATGAATAAGGCTATTGTAGTGTTTTTGAAAACAGAACAGTTAGTGAATCATACTGACAACGTGGAAATTATAAAGACATGACAAAAAGTAACAGAGAAGCGAAG
>NW_015548764.1:0-1094 GCF_001515605.1 Sinocyclocheilus anshuiensis | reverse complement strand
CAAAAAATGAAAATTCTGTCATTAATTACTCAACCTCGTTTTGTTACAAACCTGTAAGATCTTCTTTCACATTCAGAACACAATTTAAGATATTTCTGATGAAATCTGAGGGTCTCTGACCCTCCCATAGACAGCAAGGGAACTACCACGGTCAGAGTAAATCCTAGTAAATACGTCATCATTGACGCTATATCATTGATATCGCGATATGACACTTTTTTTATCATGTAAAAATGTATACCGGTGGTATCGTGGATGGTATGATATGGCACACCCCTAATTGCCAGTCAGAATAAATCCTGCTTTAAAGAGCTTGAGCATTTTTAAAGCTGAAAACTGCAGCGCACACTTATAATAAACAATGTTATTGTGCGTTGACATGGATGCTAATACAGATATTGTTATTATTACCTTTATAGTTATCGTTCTTGGTGTGAACAGGCCTTAATGTTGAGAAATTATGCCTTTTTTTTTTTGCCTGTGCTGTTGTTACCTGAGACTTGGGCTCGACAGTGTGAGCATTTCACTCGCATTTGAGACTAAAAATAAATGTGCGCAAACTGGAAAATGTATTTAGGAGCATGAGTGCGAATAAAATTTATTAAACATCCTAACCTGTTCTGTGCCTTGACCGTGGTAGTTCCCTTGCTGTCTATGGGAGGAACGACACGAGGGTGGGTAATTAATCACAGAATTTTCATTTTTAGGTGAAAAAACAATTTTGTTCCCTTTAAACAATTTTGCGCTTGAAATGGCTACAATTATTGTTGCTATAGGACGAGGCACCGCAGAGAACAGAGAGCGTGTGGTAGAAGGAGGAGGATTTTTTTCCACACATATTAATTTTATTTGGAATGCCAGAAGCACACAGTCTGAACATATCGTTTGCCAAGCCACATTATTTTTAATTTGCTTCAGGAAATAAAAGATGACTTGGAACCCTCAACTAGGAGTCACGCAATACCAGCTCTATCAAAACTTCTTGCAACCCTTCATTTTTTGGCCTCCAGTTCTTTTCAACGTTGCCTACTGTGGCTTATTTATATCTCTATTCTTTATTTGTGACTACGCTAATCTGCACTGCGCTTGGTATA
>NW_015548763.1:11505-12261 GCF_001515605.1 Sinocyclocheilus anshuiensis | reverse complement strand
AAAGCATTATTTATGAATAATTTTCACAATATTAAATAAAAACTGTTCGACAATTTGCACTGTTTATCGCACTAGTGTACTTTAATGTTTAATCAGGGAGTTTGCTTTTAAATGCTTTTATTTTGTACAAAATGGAACAAAGTCACACTTGTGGTGTTCCCGGTCAAAAATGTCCAGCCATTCAAAGTGAATGGGAAAGAATGAAAGTAATAGAAACTATTAGTGTTCAGGAGCATGTTGATCATCACAAGAGTAACAACGTGAAAAATCTCCCCCAGAAAAGTATGAAAATTATAAAAAAATTTTTTAGAAGTAGTCATACCCTTTGTGAACGTAGTTTTTCAGAGCAAAAAGGACCCGGACACCACATGAGGGTTAAGCCTTGTCTGTGAAACCATGGGAATACTCTTCTTAAAGAGGCAAACAGATACAGGAAGTGCTTGTAATACCAAGTTTTTAGACATTGTTCAATGCTAGAAAGAGAAAGAATAAATAAAGAGATAGAATTTTTTTATTTTTTTGTATTTTTTATTTTTTTTAAGATGAAGTCAAGTAGCTTCGAAAGAGATGAGTTTTCAGCTGTCGCTTGAAAATAGTCAGGGATTCAGCATTCCGGATAGGGGTGGGAAGATCGTTACACCAGCCAGGAGTGGGGAACGAGAATGTTCTGGAAAGTGATTTTGAGCCTCTCTGTGATGGTACCACGAGGCGTCGCTCACTAGCGGATCTCAGACTTCTGGAGGGGATGTAGATTCG
>NW_015548763.1:6480-11176 GCF_001515605.1 Sinocyclocheilus anshuiensis | reverse complement strand
AGAATGGCCTTCTCAGCTGCCATAGTTGCAACTCTTGCGTCATCAGAACAGGGTGTTCAACGCACCACTGTTTCTGTTTAAAAACCGTTTTTGTCGGGGCTGAACGCAGCCCAGGTCCTAGGGATGAGCAATGGAGTGCACCTGACCTGCAAAATTAGCTCCAACCCTAATCAAACACACCTGACACACACCACAAACCAACCAGTGTCTTCGGGATTATTATACAGGCAGGTGAGATTTTTTTGTATTTTTATTTTTTTTATTGTGATTTGAGCTTAATTCTGCAGGACAGCAGTGCTCCTGGACCTGTGTTGCCTATCCCTGCAGTAGCCAATCAGTTTTCTTAATTAATATATTTTAATTAAGCACATCATTTCTTGTCGAGGTGAAAATGTGTCTCGCAATATCAGCATAGTTTGTGGCTCAACATTTTACAAAGCTTGCATTATTTTATTCTGAATTGTACCGTTATCTGTTTGTTTCCAATAACGTGCATTGTTTCACTGTTACGTGGAGCACATCTCCGAAACTCAGTCAACAAACTCATCTCTGCATATGCTAAGAGTTTGGATTAATTATAAAGTTCATCTGTGGATGAAGGGCTGCGGCTCTCCAGGACCGACGTTCGCCACCCCTGGTTTAGATGTACATTTCTTAATGTATTTTAACAGTGTTGTTCAATGAAACCATATGATTACTTTCTTTTGATGTTTTATTTAAACCAGTTATTATTGCCTCATAGTTACAGATATTTTAAGTCTATTTTTAAAGATGTACAGTTTAAGCTACTGTTCATTTAAGTCTATCTTCATTACATAAAATACCAAATCATCAGTAGATTGCTCATTTAACAAAATAATCGTTAGTGACAGCCCAATTTAATGTTTTAAAATGCACCTGCATTGTTTACACACTTCTTTAACAATTCTATTAAAATGCCGTTTCATCACCTTCTCTTGAACAACATGACACCATACCTGAGTGTTAAGTAAAATGATTAACATAACCAATATATCAAAAGTAAAACCTCAGAATGGCACATATTAGAATAATATGTTAAATAATTAGTGAATTTATGTGTCTGTAAAGTTGATGTTATTGTGAAAATACAATTAATTTTCAGCTCTGTTGATGGTGTATAATTTGTAGTAAAATAATAATGTAAAACCGAAAATAATTTAATTGAACACGATTTGAGGTATTTGGCGTCACAGTCTAGAGGCGACGTACTTCTCAACGACGTACTTATCACGCCAGAGTGTTAAGTAAAATTATTAACATATAACCAATATATCAAAAGTAAAACCTCAGAATGGCACATATCAGAATAATATGTTAAATAATTAATGAATTTATGTGTGAATTTATGTGTCTGTAAAGTTGATGTTATTGTGAAAATACAATTAATTTTCAGCACTGTTGATGGTGTATAATTTGTAGTAAAATAATAATGTAAAACCGAAAATAATTGAATTGAACACTATTTGAGGTATTTGGCGTCAGTCTGGAGGCGACGTACTTATCACGCGTCTGTGGAGGCGACGTACCCTTCTCACACGTAAAAGTACACGACTGTCAACTCCGGCAGGTAATCCTGTCACATAATACTCGCCATACTTTCTCTGCGTCTGATCTGTACAGCGAGCGGCTGAGAGGAGCAGCGCCTTCAGTTAAAATAGATATTATGTTGCTTCTCTAATTTTACATGCAAATATAGCCGAAATCACACGAATTGTCTTTGTCTTCTCTTCTCATTTGCACTTATATATTGTTGCTCTTTTGTTAGTTTTGACTGCTTTTATTGTCCTCATTTGTAAGTCGCTTTGGATAAAAGTGTCTGCTAAATGACTAAATGTAAATGTAAATGTAAATGTATTTTCTTATGTGCGTTTAATTTCATCAGACGATGGCTCAAATATAAAGGTCTTAAAGGGCCGCATTTCAGTCACTATTTCATATTTATTCTGTTGTCTGACAACAGAAACAGTAATATATATAAATGAAAACAGTTTTATTGAGAATTTGGCTGCATTAAAATACAGTATGTGAGCACAGAGAGACAAACAAATGTAAAAGGCAACAGACGCA
Organism: Sinocyclocheilus anshuiensis; assembly: GCF_001515605.1. Lineage (NCBI taxonomy): Eukaryota > Metazoa > Chordata > Actinopteri > Cypriniformes > Cyprinidae > Sinocyclocheilus > Sinocyclocheilus anshuiensis. Next base: position 9,088 of record NW_015548763.1, on the reverse strand, counting down.
CTGACGTCATGAATATGCTAATTGGTGTATGACGTCATCTGGTGACATTTAGCGACTTTTCAAACTGGCTTTAGCTACTTTCTATTGAAAGAAGTTGGCAACACTGGCTGCACGCGCCTGGCCCGAAGTTAACTTCCGGTCTGTGTTTGTTTATCAGTCTGGCTATGGCGCCGGCTACAAACGCAGTTAAAGTTAAGGTGATGAGTAGACTGAAGTTGGGCTCAGGTGGTTGTGCTGTGGGATGCGTTTCCCATACATTTATTTATTTGTGGCGCTCACCACAATATCAAAACTGACCGATTTTCCAAAAGGCTTCGTTGAATAAACTTGAGCACGTACTGCACATTTAAAAATCTAAACGAGGCGCGGGTGTTTTTATATCGCTGTATTTCTGAAGGAAGCCTATCTTTAGAAAATGTTCGATGTCATTTTCATTTCATCTTGCATGTTATATGCCTGATAAAGCAGCTTTTGTGAGCTCAGCGCTACTTTTGCTTCCCTCTTAAACGTCTGTTTTAGGAGTAACGTTATGTAAGTTTGGGGCGCTGGTACGAATTTCCGCTGAAAGAGCGGATTGCCTTACGGCTGCGCTCCTTCGTCTGAGTTTTGAACTTTTATAACAGAAAATTCAGCAAATTCAAACGCTTCGCACTGAATCTGGTGTCTGTCGCATGACTGATGTGTGAGCTCAGCTCGCTCGAGCAGCTTCATTCACTGATCTGATAAATGGTCCGTGCAGCTTTTCTAGCCTAATACTAATGATTTCGGCGACCTTTCACATTTCACCAGACATTTTTATTAACGGTAAGTAATACTTCTCTAAACAGTTTGGCTAGTGTTTCAGCTAATGTTTTAATTTATTAATGCTAGCGAGCAAACGGGAATAGCATATTCATTTAACGTTACAATCGATCTGATTCTCTGGGGAAGAAAAAAAAAACGGACTAAAGGGAATAAAAACTTCATTTTTAAAATAGTTTTAGGATTTAATTAACGTTTCAGTACACATTACTTAATGTTATAACAGTTATGTACATAATACAGTTATATTAACAGTACCTTTCATAATCAGTGGCTGACTGGACTGTTAAAATTTGAACCGGAGTTTACCGGGAACGAATACACCACAACAATATCTTCAGCTTTTGGTTTTATTTCCCATCAAACACAAAAGCGAATAGTGTTAAATATATCTAAATGAATTCCAATGTTAGTCTATGTCAGTAACCCTTGCTTTTGTTTAATGTGTTGTTTCATAGGCGTTTTAAATATAGTTTGGCGGTTTTTTGTTGAGCCCGCCTCGCGGCGATGACGTCACCAGCGCGCGGTCACTCCGTCAGCGTCGAGTCTTCTGAGGAGAGGTGAGCAGATCACAGTATTTCACTTATTTAACTGTTAAATACACAACACAGTTTGTTTATGCAACATATACGAGCTCGTTTCTGCCTCGTTATCATCGAGTACAGCACTGTTTGTGTGTTTGCTGACTTAAACACTTAGAACAACATGTGAGGAAAACATTAAATTGAGACTTTTGTGAATGATTGTTTCTATGTTTGTAGTGAGAACTGTTGCTGAATGTCAAGTTAAAACATTGATCTGTGAGGGGAATCCATCTCAAGTGTTGCTGCTGCCATTTTATTTCTACACTTTTGGCACCTTTGGCAGATTAAATCCGTTAGTTTGTTAAAATATACTGAAACAGAGACTGCTATAATGAGCCACGTGAGACAACCATACATAAATGTTAATATAGCGAAATATGAATCAAATGTGACACTGAAATCATTAAATATTGCTTTGTGGTGCTTTATTTGAAGATGTTTTATGGTCATTGTTTGTTTCTGTACACAACTTTAATGAGTTAATTACTTCATTAAAATGAATAGTTATTAGAAAATCTAACTATTTAGATTAGACATGCATAATATGGTGCTTTAGGGCAGTTATTTACTTTAGCGTTATTTTTTTTGTATTCCAAAACCAACCTTCAAACCAACCACACCCACTGCAAAAACTCCCATCTTCTCCTTCTGTCCCCTCACTGAGGCAGAAGTATCAAAACTTCTGCTCTCCAGCCATCCTACAACATGCCCTATAGATCCAATCCCCTCGCCCCTCCTCCACGCAATCTCTCCTACACTTTTACCACCACTCACACATATCAACACATCTCTTCTCACAGGCAACTTCCCCACTGCATTCAGGCAGGCTCGGGTAACCCCACTGCTCAAAAAACCTACATTAAACACTTCACTTACAGATAGCTACAGACCTGTCTCTCTCCTTCCATTCATAGCGAATACCCTCGAAAGAGTTGTTTTCAACCAGATATCATTGTTTCTTTCACAGAACAACAAACTGGATCCTAACCAGTCAGGTTTCAGGAGTGGCCATTCAACTGAGACTGCGCTACTGTCAGTCACGGAAGCCTTGCGGATTGCAAAAGCTGATTCCAAATCATCCGTTCTTATTCTGCTGGATCTTTCTGCTGCTTTTGACACTGTCAATCATCAGATCCTCCTTTCTGCCCTCTCTTCAATGGGCATCACAGGGATTCCACGACTGACAGTAGCGCAGTCTCAGTTGAATGGCCACTCCTGAAACT
>NW_015548763.1:0-2209 GCF_001515605.1 Sinocyclocheilus anshuiensis | reverse complement strand
CGTTTTAAATATAGTTTGGCGGTTTTTTGTTGATCTGATCCCGCCTCGCGGCGATGACGTCACCACCAGCGCGCGGTCACTCCGTCAGCGTCGAGTCTTCTGAGGAGAGGAGAGCAGATCACAGTATTTCACTTATTTAACTGTTAAATACACTTTACACAGTTTGTTTATGCAACACATACGAGCTCGTTTCTGCCTTGTTATCATCGAGTACAGCACTGTTTGTGTGTTTGCTGACTTAAACACTTAGAACAACGAAAACATAAAACATTAAATTGAGACTTTTGTGAATGATTGTTTCTATGTTTGTAGTGAGAACTGTTGTCAAGTTAAAAGTTAAAACATTGATCTGTGAGGGGAATGATCTCAAGTGTTGCTGCTGCCATTTTATTTCTACACTTTTGACATCTTTGGCAGATTAAATCCGTTAGTTTGTTAAAATATACTGAAACAGAGACTGCTAACGTTACATTGAGCCTATAATGAACCGCGTGAGACATCCATACATAAATGTTAATATAGCGAAATATTAATCAAATGTGACACTGAAATCATTAAATATTGCTTTGTGGCGCTCTTATTTTAAGATGTTTTATGGTCATTGTTTGTTTCTGTACACAACTTTAATGAGTTAATTACTTCATTAAAATGAATAGTTATTAGAAAATCTAACTATTTAGATTAGACATGCATAATATGGTGCTTTAGGGCAGTTATTTACTTTAGCGTTATTTTTTTTGTATTCCAAAACCAACCTTCAAACCAACCACACCCACTGCAAAAACTCCCATCTTCGCTTGTGGCGTGTTATCTATCAATTAAAACAGACATACGTAATTAAACGTCTAAGGTTTTTACAACACGGTACGAAATGTAAATATTTCGTCTCACGTAGTGTATCGAAACGAGAAAGGCTCCGGGTGTCTGGGGTTTGTGTGATTACTGAAGCGTCCATATCAGCGTAATGTATTTCAAAAGATTGTGAAACATCTAAGCCTGTTTCTGGGTTTGCAATTCATTTGCAATCTAATGAGTTTGAGGGTTGTGGCGTTGTGAACTTTGGTGTTGTGTGTCGAGTAATCAGTTCAGTGATCAAACGATCTCCAATGCAGTTATTTATGACATGCCCCCCTGCGAGTGTCAAACGTTTAGTGAAAAGTTCAGTAACTGGTCAAAGAATATGAACCCCCCTTTTTAACCTCAAACATCTGGTTAGGTTAAGAAGAAAAACAGGAATGTTAATAGCCTAATGTATATCTGGTGAATGTGATTTCACAGAGGTTCAGGACGTTGACATGTGTAGATAAGGATATATCTAACACCCTCAAGATGAAAGTCTATGGCTACGCCCCAGGCTATGTAATAAAGACCAGACAGGCTCTGAGGTAGATCGTGCCGCTAATATCACACCAGTTAACTTGTAAAAGAAAAAGAAAAAGAAATGGTGTTAGGATACCCCCCTACTGGTTGTTATCGGTTTTTACGGTGAGTTCTAAGGAGCCGCCCCCCCCACACTACGAACTGTTAAAAAGCAAAAGTTGCACAAAGTTCATTAGGCCTACCTGTAACTCTGTCTTCACGGTGTACAACATTATCTCAACAAACGACGGAACAATGGCAGACAATTACGATGGTAAGTGAGTTTTTCATTGGTGTTATTTAAATATATTTTAACGTGAATATTTGTTTAACACCCTGTGTTTATAATCTCTAGGTACTTTTGACAATCTGGATTTCGATGAAGGCTTGGAACAGATCCTTGAACAACTATGTAAGTATTTTCTCTTTTTCTATTAACTACTCAATGTCTAATAATAGCAATAATAATAATAATCGTTATCATTTTACCCCACCAGTTGACGAGGCCCAATTAGTTACCTGTGATGATGACTGCGATGTTAATAACGGTAGGTTGCATATACAGACTTTCGTTTTTCTCAACGTGTTAAAAGTTTCAGTTTCTCATAAAGTGTTTACAAAATTTTGACAGGTGCACACGTTGGTTCTGACAGCCACGTGGTAATATTACCTACAGAGGAGGCGTTGCAAGAGGTTGTAGTTAGTTCGGAATCACGTCACGAGACAAACAACGTCATACGAACCACCCCCGAGCGCGTTACGTCTTCAGAGGAAGGGTCTCACACGCTCATCGCCAGCACGAGCAATCACACCCCAGCCGCATCCAGCTCCCCAACGCCGCAATTGAGGC
>NW_015548762.1:0-1491 GCF_001515605.1 Sinocyclocheilus anshuiensis | reverse complement strand
TTAGTCCTTTTAGCATTATTTGCTTGATCTGATGCATTTAGTCGTATAGAGACAGTCTCTGTGTCGTTCTGTGAATGTGAGGACGTGTTCTGTGAGGAACAAAAGGTCAAAAGGGTCTAGAAGGAATCTCAGTCTGGTTCTTGTCTTCTAGGTGGAAGAAGTCAATCCGAGGAACTCTTTAGCTCGTGATTTCTATCATGGATTTACATGTGATGGTCATGCTGTGCGTCTCTTTGAACATTAATCTTGGTTACTTGCTTCAAATTTGACAATCTCCTTCCTGAGTTGAATTATCAGTAAGTGTTCTTTTGTTTTAATGCTGCAAGCTGTTCAAAGCTGTGAAAGAGTTGGTTGGTTAGGCTTACTTCAGGCTGGTGATGGGAACTGATTTATGATCATCCTGTTGTCTTGGGCCTCTTTGTGGAATTTGGCTCTTTGTGTTTCAATAATGTTCTGTTTTAATCTTAAATTGTCTGATTCGCTCTGATACACTACATTGTTGATACAATGAATAATAAGTTTAAAGGGGTCATCGGATGCAAAATTCACTTTTACATATTGTTTGAACTGAAATGTGTGTTGGCAGTGTGTGTACACAACCTACCTATAAAGATTAAAATCCACCCAGTGTGTTTTTTCTTTTTTTTTAATCCCCATAAATCATAACCCCTTTCTCAGATCAAGCGGTTTACAAATTCTTGGCTGTGTGACATCACACAGACCCAGGCTCCTCCCACAATTGTTGATTGACACTGGTGTTTTAGCACAGACCCGCTCTGAGTGAGCTGTGATCAGTCCACCATTGTTTCGACGCCGGAGCAGGAATAGACAAGAATGTCACCTAAGCGATTGTTGTTGGATGTAATAATAGATCTGATAACGTTCAGACACACTCTCTCTGTTTAAATCTAGATTAAATACACATATTTTTAACCAAGCATTCACACAATGTATCTTGTAACTTGGTACTTCAACTATATCTGGTCAAATGCACATTTTCATTCTTTTGTACGCCATGTTCTTTAATAAAACAAGGACACCGCAAAAAAAGCTTGACAGTGGTAATGAGGATACAATATTATCATTCTTTTGCTTGGTTGGAACAGCAGCTACGCTAATTTTGTCTCCATTTGCTTCTCTGTTTCTGCCATGGGACTTGCATCCCAAGGCAACTAGGAATTAGACAAGCTTCAGTCTGGATCCAACCCTTACGAAGATCTGAGATGACCGAACACCTGAGAAGAGAAGATGCCAACCCCCAGAAGACTTCAGATGATGCTAACCCTGGAACAACATATAAAACTACCAAATTTTGCTTAATCACAATGTTTAATCGCATTCGCAAAGTTTAATCGCAACATGTAATCAAACAGACGGTGAACACTTTTAACTGCAATGATTATGTGTAATTTGTAACTAACTGCATGATTCTTACTGAACATTTCAGCCAAAATCACCACTAATAACATACTCCTAAATGTAATGTAGAAA
>NW_015548761.1:0-336 GCF_001515605.1 Sinocyclocheilus anshuiensis | reverse complement strand
ACACTGTACAAATAACAACACCGCTTTTGGTTGGTTTTGCGATGTGGCGCTTAAACTCTCAGTTCGTTCGGAGTTAAATTTAACTTTATTCAAATAGCAGCTTCGTGCTGCAGTTAAGGGAAGCAGTGATAATGATCTGAAATCTCCATGCCAGTTTCTCTGGACCTGTAAACACAACAGCTTTTCTTCACTGTTGGTACACAGTTAATATTTACTTGATCAAGCTTTTAAAACACTCCCTTTCAGATCGCTCTCGGATACACGCAGTGTTAAGCCAGATTAAATTTACTCTGTGAACAGACACAAACAGGCAAGCATTATTCTCTAATGTTTAAC
>NW_015548760.1:658-850 GCF_001515605.1 Sinocyclocheilus anshuiensis | reverse complement strand
ACATGAATGACTGAAAGCAAGCACAAATTAGCCAGCTGGAATGGATACATTGCTAACGTTTTTCTTCCAAGATTGACCAAATCACCGTCCACATGATTCAAAAATCTCTATAACAGGTGATACAACATGAAAATATACTTACTATTCCTTTGCTTGTCTCTGCACTCAGATTTCAGTTTGTCTTCTATAGCA
>NW_015548760.1:0-563 GCF_001515605.1 Sinocyclocheilus anshuiensis | reverse complement strand
CACACACACACACAAAAGCAAATGATGATTGATGATTTGTTTTCTTTTTAAGAATGATGAATTCTTTCTGAGAACAATGTACCTGGTCGGTAATATAGTCAAAAACCTTCCCAGCCTCAGCAGTTTCAGATGTACTGTATGCTCTCATATAAGCAACCCTTCTTACAATTTAATCTTTGTTCTTATCTGTAATGAGAAATATATATTAGAAAATAAATGCGATAAGGTTGTCAAGCTTGAACAAACATAAACACCAATCAACGAACACTACCACAGTTGGCTAATCAGCTCAAGACAAAGTAATTGTATGTTCATAATCATGGTTTTTCAAAGATCATTAACCTCATTACAATGAAGCCAAATTGTTCAGGAAATCAGAAATAAATAAATACACAACTTAATTTTGCAAATAAAAGAATGTTAATGTTGTACATGTTATAATGACTAATTTTATTTTATTTTTTTCTGCCAATGCATGTGTCAAAAACACGACTGGCACAGAACAAATAACGTTAATAAAATCTTACCTGAAGTCACAGTGAGGTTCCAAAAGCCAGACGCCA
>NW_015548759.1:371-561 GCF_001515605.1 Sinocyclocheilus anshuiensis | reverse complement strand
TTTGTTTTTGTTTTTCTGAGCAAAAAATAAACATCATACATTTTTACCTGATTTACAGAAAAGACCCACTAAAATGTCATTCAGTGTAACTATCTTGTCAGGCATATTTACAACAAATATCAATTTATGACATATTAAAAGACTAATTACTTTCACCCCAAATACTAATTAGTTGTAATTTTACATTTTT
>NW_015548759.1:0-181 GCF_001515605.1 Sinocyclocheilus anshuiensis | reverse complement strand
TAAGCATGTTGTTTGAATTTTTACATAAATATTGTGTTACACTGAATGACAATGTAACATTATTTCAACCAAATTTTGACATTTTATTCTCCAAAAACTTATTTGAAACCTTAAAAGTAGTCACTTTACTTACATAAATGTGCTTTCTATGGACATAAAATCACTTTTGTAAATGTCTTTT
>NW_015548758.1:0-874 GCF_001515605.1 Sinocyclocheilus anshuiensis | reverse complement strand
GTCATATCTCCTGAACCAAACATGATAACACAGAAAAGGTGATGTATACCTCTATGTTTTGATGTTCAAGGATTACAGTGATACCATATGCAGCAACATAAACTGTTCAGGTGAAGAGTTAATGGTGAAATTGGATGTTTTGATGGTCAAGGTTTACAATTATACTATATAAAGCAATAAACTGTTAAGGGGAAGAGTTAATGGTGAAATCAGCAATGTGAGAAGGAAATAACAGTATCTGAGCATCACAGTATCACAGCATTTACATAAATCCATATTATAGCTATTAATTTTTTCTTTCTTTGATAATTAACTAATATTTTATTCGATAATACAATAAAAGATTGTTTTAATTAATTAATTATTAATTCGTTACATTTATATAGCACTTTTCTGGGTACTCAAAGCGCTTTACATGAATCTCCTCAGCCACCGCCAATGTGCAGCATCCACCTGGATGATGCGACATCAGCCATATTGCGCCAGAATGCCCACCACACACCAGCTTAACTAATATTTTATTCAATAGTCCAATAAAAGATTGTTTTCAAGAATACAATCATTTATTTCAGAGATATAAAAAAATATAATCTCAAGTAAGTGTATTTTTCCTTACCTCTCGAGCAGAGTCAGGTAGGTGGTAGTATGTTTCTAATTCATTCTTGTTCTCTCTCAACAATGCTCTAACATAACACGCAGACGGCAACGCAATCTTGCTAAGCTGCGTCCTATCTGCACCTCTTCTGCTGAACCTCTGTCATTTTCTGTGGGTCTCTGGAATTGTCAGTCAGCTGTCAACAAACTTCATTCTGGCAATTGCTTCTCAGTATACTCTTAGTATCTTGGGCTTGACTGAGACCTGGATTCGTCCAGA
>NW_015548757.1:0-1630 GCF_001515605.1 Sinocyclocheilus anshuiensis | reverse complement strand
ACACTCTTTTGATGCACTTATGTCATCCTCTCCAGAAATGGTCATTAGAAGCAATGCCAAGAAAACAAGATAAATCTGGTACTGCCCCATGATCTGTAGCGAGATAAGAAAATGTCAATATTTCTGTCAATTCATTATTGGTGTAAAATTTAACATAATTTAACAGTTTCCAAGAATAGTTTGGAGTATCCAGTAACAATAATGTCTTTAAAAATTACAGCATTGCTATTTTTAAACATTTAACAAATATTTGTAAAAGCAAACCATCATAGTATAAATATGTTGTTTCTCTAACCTGTCTTTTCGTATGATGATTGTGTGCTTGTGGGTGTCAAAGGTTTGTGGTGCAAATGATATGCCATCACGTGGCTATGACAAATCTTCTGATGTTTGACACATTGAGTGTGTAAGTGTCCTAAGATGAGCAATTCTATAAATAATGTTCAGTGAACAGCGAAGAACGAGAACGTGTCTTGAATGTGTCAATAACCTCTCCAAATGCACGGTACTGTCATAAAGCAGCAGGACAGTTATGCTCAAGAATGGAAGACTTTTGCATTTTTAAAAAGATACTCTGGTTTCAGTATGAAAGGTAACTGTGAATGGAAGTAGATACAAATTATCTGTGTATTTACTATTCCTTAACATAAGCATTAAATAAATTATTATAATTTTTATCTTTGAAAGTACCAGGTATGACACTGGCTGAGATTGCTTAAAAACAGTAAATGAAACTACTGGTAGTGACAAAGAGTCTTGTCCCTTGTCAACAATATTTCTTTCTTGGCCAATATTCTGGTGACCACCAGTCCACCAGTGAAAACAGGGGTCCTGAAGGTTTGACAGTATTGCACAAGCAGCTGGGCATCATACTAGCACAATTCTGGCAGGCAGGGATGAAATTTCAAAAACTGTCCAGTTTGCTACCTCAATGTAAAGAGCAGCACTTCTGACATTGCCTGATTTCTCCTATGATGAGGAAGTTACCTGGGGCCATGGAGTTTTTATTTTCAGTCTCAGCTTGCTTACTGACTGCCTGATATATATTTCAAACAAAATGGCAAGAGCACCTTGAAATGCTTGGTTCCAATAGACTGGTGCTTTCTTAATTTAAAAACAGTCATTGAGTGAGTGATTTCAGACATAGCAGGACATGCCTGAACAGTTTCAGTATTAATTCTGTCACAAAGAGAAAAAAACAGTAGTAGGTAGGGGAATAATATGCGACGTTTGCGGAATAAAGGGGTAATGTATGGAGTCAATATAATGCCACATATATATGCAAAATAATAAAGTTTTGCAAAAGAAAATAAAGTTTTGCAAACGAAAATAAAGTTTTGCAAACGAAAATAAAGTTTTGCAAATGAAAATAAAAGTATTGAGAAAAAATAAATGTGTTTTTTGCAAACAAAAATAAAGAGTTGCAAAATATAAATGAAACCGCACAAAAGCAATGATTTTGCAATACATATTTTCCATGGCCATATCTAGTAATTTATTTGCAACGCTGCTTTTATTTAGCGTTTTTCCCTTTGCGCTTCACGTTTCTGCGCGTCTCGCTTTCTGGCACAGTTTTGACATGGGAGTGGAGTCAAGGGACGGGGGCGTGTACAACAGGCCTGGGCATGCC
>NW_015548756.1:0-205 GCF_001515605.1 Sinocyclocheilus anshuiensis | reverse complement strand
TAAGTGCTAAAGCATGCTATTAATGCAGTGAAAGAGGAAGTTACTCTAACTCAGGCATGCAGTGTCCAATCTGCCCCAAACATCATACGTTTGATAGCTGTTTGGTCCTGAACACATCTACGTGCCCATATTCAGTTATAGTCATTGCGCCACCTGCTGACAACAGGAAGTGACATGCTTAACACTGTTATGGACTCCTAGGAAC
>NW_015548755.1:516-1001 GCF_001515605.1 Sinocyclocheilus anshuiensis | reverse complement strand
CCCAGAATAAATGCAACATGCACAGTTTCGTGTTAAGCGTTTTCCATATAGAATAAACTGTCTACAGCTCTGTTATATCATTGTCTTTGTCCATTAAGTTACATTACGTGTTTTATTTATAATGATTTTCTAAGGGAGGAAAATGTTTAACGTGCAATTTAACGCATTGTGCTCTGGGCTCGTCTGCTTGCCTGTACGGAGTTGATACTTTTAAAATCACGATGCATTTCAAAATGCATGTTCATATTTGTTGGTCTGTATATACTTTGAGTCAACAACAAGACATATCGGCTACTGTATTGTCTTTATCATAGTCCGTTATTATACAACATTAAGCGTTTTGCTGTATGGGAGGACAAGTGAAAGTTTGCGCATTGTGTTCATAGCCATCTGTTTGCCTTGTAGTACATTAAATAATAACTATATATCGAATTTGATCTTTTAATTGCACTTAATGTATCTTAATACATTACGCCATGTTAAGT
>NW_015548755.1:0-238 GCF_001515605.1 Sinocyclocheilus anshuiensis | reverse complement strand
AACACGCACGATTTGTGTCGATTGCAAGTGACGTCGCAGGTGTCGGAGAGTGCAAGTGGCGATTGCAAGTGACACTGTAATTTAGTTTATTTTTTCTTGTCTTCACCACCTGGCTACTGTTGTAAAATGTTGAGAGATTCAAACAAAAAGTAATCAACAAATAGAACAAAATAAAAAAATAAAAGACTGCAAATGAGGTCGCTAGCGGAAGCGCAAGTGTCTGAGAGTGCAAGTCTGA
>NW_015548754.1:516-848 GCF_001515605.1 Sinocyclocheilus anshuiensis | reverse complement strand
AGGCTATGATCAACTCACTGTCTGCCGCTGGCCGCTTGATCGTTAAAACAAAAACTTACATTTAACGATATTTAACGAACAAAAAATGCTCCAAATGTTTTCCTAAATTAACTTAATAAAAAGCGAAACGAAATATAGCCTAATCACTTTGCCCTTGGGCTCATTGGCTGCAGCTGCCATTTCAACTCCCTGTTTTTTTCATGTCTTGCTTTTTGATTTATAATAAAATAAATATTACAACAAATTTTAGTTCTTTATCGCACTGAATATAAAGTGCAAGAAGTCACAAAGTCACTTGTCATTTAAAAAAAAAAAAAAATAAGGCCAGACAA
>NW_015548754.1:0-471 GCF_001515605.1 Sinocyclocheilus anshuiensis | reverse complement strand
TTGTATGCATAGGCGCCGATTTATGTTTCTGCCGGTTGATTATAGATCTGCTCATGTTGACAATAAACACATGATTGAGACAATATATGGTTTTTATGTGTTTTTCCAAGTCATCTCCAGGTAATAAATAAAGTATATGAATAATGCAGTGCTAATTGACATATCATTTATTACAGTAACCTTTAGAAACTAGAAAATATATGTTCTGCTTTATTCTGTGATAAAAATGTCAAAAAAAAGTGTTTGTAGTATATAAACAAATCATTATTATTGGTTACTGTCCAGCAGTTATCTGATTTCTAAGTCAATTAAAAGCTAGAAATGAGAGAAAAATTAAAGTTGCCTATACACTACCAGTCAAAAGTTTTTGAACAGTTAGATTTTTAATGGTTTTTAAAGAAGTCTCTTCTGCTCATCAAGCCTGCGTTTATTTGATCCAAAGTACAGCAAAACAGTAAAATTTTGAAATAT
>NW_015548753.1:342-493 GCF_001515605.1 Sinocyclocheilus anshuiensis | reverse complement strand
CCTAAAAGGACAGCAACAATGAAGCAGATTTAGTAAAGGAAAGCGTGCAAGTCCTACGGATACCGCTTTGAGAAAGAAAAAGGTGGGAGGAGGCTCAAAGGGCTGCACGGGTAGGCAAAAATCCCTGCTGGGCGCTGATTTTTTAATGAGT
>NW_015548753.1:0-264 GCF_001515605.1 Sinocyclocheilus anshuiensis | reverse complement strand
CGAGAGCACTGCAGGTCACACGAGGAAGAGTGTAGTGTTTTGTTGTATGAGACTGAAACTGTGTCTGTGTCCGTATGCATGTCTGTATGAGTGATGGTGAATGTATGAGAAAATAAATAAATTCCGTATTGGGTGGGTACAAGCTGCGCACCCCTCTTGGCAGAGTGTGGACGCAGCTCTTGCCACACCCGAGAGGGATGAATGGATGATTAGCCCTGTATAAATAAAGGGACACAATATGAATGCATTAGCCCTATAAATAAA
>NW_015548752.1:0-465 GCF_001515605.1 Sinocyclocheilus anshuiensis | reverse complement strand
GTACTTAGAATTGCTATAAGCGTCTTTATTAACAAGCAAACGCAACCCAATAATGCCCTTTGAAGAGTGAAGAGTTCACAAAATCTACTGTAAGCCCTGTTAAAGAAGCAAAGAAATAAAATGCCTATTTCACTTTAAAGAGTTACTTACCCCATGCGTTATCACTGAAATTTCAAGCAACTAAAGTACTTTCTGCTGCCGCTGCTATATTAGCAACAATAATTTGACTTCCTGCTGCTAATATTATTTCTAACATTGCATATGAATTTGCTATGCATGGTGCTGCAATTAAATTCGCTACATGCTATCTGAATAACTATGCATACCTGCTGCTACAGCTGCACAAAGGTACTTAGAATTGCTATAAGCCCCTTTTAAATAAACGAAACGCAAATGATGCCTATTTGCTTGAAGGGTTCCCATACCATCCATTTTAAGTCACTGAAACTTCAGCAATTGTAAGTC
>NW_015548751.1:748-1272 GCF_001515605.1 Sinocyclocheilus anshuiensis | reverse complement strand
AGCTTTTCAGAAACATCTTCAAAATTATTTTGTGGATTCATATTATTAGGCTACCTGTCATTCAACTGTAGTTCCAGACGGACACATAACCCAAGGATGTAGTTTTTAATGCTAAACGTTTAATATTTTGAATTTAGTTCATTTTTTCATAAAGCTACAACTTATCATTATCATGTGTTTTCATTCATCTTAATTTCCATTTACATGCTGCAACTTTGTGTGATGTTCAATGAAATATATTCGCTTGTTTTTCTCCTCTAATCCTCACACACGAAGACTGTTGATGCTGATCAAATACCACGCGAGTCTATAATTTTAAGTAATTTTACACTTATTTGTGCAGATCGGCTTTAAAAAAACAAAACAAAACAAAAAAAACAGCGCACCTTATAGACGCACTAAGTAATTTCCCCCGTTATTTCCCTCCTCTCGCCGCTTCACACTCCAGTCCAGCGGGTGGCGCTAAACACATACGTTTGTTTGCCAAACACCATTAAACCTCAGAGGAAGAAGATTAGTTTCAC
>NW_015548751.1:0-380 GCF_001515605.1 Sinocyclocheilus anshuiensis | reverse complement strand
ATCTGGAGGAGTATCATCTGAACTGAGATCTGCTGCTGTGAAGATGGTGTTTGTTAAAGAGGAGAGTGAGGAGAACACAAGTGAACCAGAAACCTGCAGAATAAAACACGAGGAACCAGAAACCCGGAGAATAAAACACGAGGAACCAGAACCCTGCAGAGTAAAACACGAGGAACCAGAACCCTGCAGAGTAAAACACGAGGAACCAGAAACATGGAGAATAAAACACGAGGAACCAGAACCCTGCAGAATAAAACACGAGGAACCAGAGCCCCGGAGAATAAAACACGAGGAACCAGAGCCAGGTTGGTGTTTATTATAAATTCATCTTTAATGAGAATAAAACATGAGGAACCAGAAACCTGGAGAATAAAACACGA
>NW_015548750.1:0-790 GCF_001515605.1 Sinocyclocheilus anshuiensis | reverse complement strand
TCATAAATAGCATGTCTGCTTCTCAATCTGTCATCCCTGAACATATAATATGCAATGCATTACAAAGGGGGTTATTTTTAAAAGTTATTTAAATTTATTTATTTAAAGTTATTTGCTTCTACATTAGCCCATCATGTATCAAACCATAAGAGCACATTCGGCGTTAAGAGCTGGAAAGATTGCCAAAACAACTCCGCAGTGAGTCAATGTCATGGACGTAAGGGCAGAGCAAGTTTAAATATCTTTCTAGTCTATATTTCTATCTTGTAATTCCGCTGTTTTGGGTATTTTTAAAATATAAATGATTTATAATAGAGCAGACACTGACTGTTGTTCATGTATTTATGTTCTCATTTAGCGAGACAGCAGAAGCTGAAAACACTGCACACTTCAGTATGTATGTAGTAAATGAAACCGCGCATCTGTGCCATTCATTCATAAAGAGACATGCAGGATTCATATTTAAATGGTATTTTTGCAGCTTAATATTTACAGATACCAGTCAATATTGCGATTTGATTTAAGTGTAATGACCTACTTTTGATTTATTCACCCAAACTTTGACAAATTCCGTGACATTCCACGTTATAGAGTAAATTCTGTTTTTATGACTGGATTCCACAATTCCGTCCACGTTTTCCGCATCGCAGAAATCATAGGGCCATAATTAAAATGGGTTCTATTTTCTTTTGTCGCGTCGCACCATGACGCTCGCGTCCAGTGTAGACACGGTGTGAGTTTTTTGAATGGCTTAGTTTTAGCCCTGCTTGTTTTTAATGTTTTTATTAAA
>NW_015548749.1:261-524 GCF_001515605.1 Sinocyclocheilus anshuiensis | reverse complement strand
GATTGGATTAGTTCGAAGCCTCATGATGAGTTGATGCAGTGGCATTTCAGTGTCCTGTTTGCGATAGAAATCCCTACATATATCCCCCTTTTGCTTGGTGAGGTTCCCATTGCGAACGTCAGCAGGCACTGGAACAAGAGGCAGAGAGAACAGACACACACAAGACACAAACAACATCTCCATCACTGACTGAATCCTGGTGCAGGACATGGGTAATTTGGGAATGATCAGGTTAGAAACTTGAGAAGACATAGGGGTGCATT
>NW_015548749.1:0-147 GCF_001515605.1 Sinocyclocheilus anshuiensis | reverse complement strand
GCGGTATAGGCGTAATCTCAATCAGGTTGGTTGAGTTCTCAGGTTCAGGTTCAGGTTCTTGGTCAGTTTTATCACGGCGGAACATGCACGGGACGCCGGACATGCACTTGTTGAAAGACTCTTGAATGGCGTTCACTCGCTTGTGGA
>NW_015548748.1:1919-7440 GCF_001515605.1 Sinocyclocheilus anshuiensis | reverse complement strand
GCCATCCTCAATATACTGGGTAAGGTTCAGCAGTTGCCCTGAACAGGACTTGCCTGGACGGAAGCCAGCCTGATCTTTATTAAGCTTTTCTTCAGTGAGGGGAGTCAGGCTAGTGAGGATAAGTCTCTCAAAGAGTTTGAAGCTGATGCATAGCAAAGAAATTGGGTGATAGCTTTTTGGTAATAAGGAGTCCTTGCCCGGCTTAAGGATGGCAAACACTTTTGCCTTGCGCCATATTGGTGGGATATTGCATGTGGTCAGGCAGTTATTAAACATGCCAAGGAGCCAGGAGTTTCCTTTTATCACCTAGGTTTACAAGTATCTCAGTAAGGATGTCGTCCGGGCCAACAGCTTTACCATTCTTGAGATGTTTCATGGCTAAGTTAAGCTCAGCTCTAGTGAATGGTCTTGTGAGATATGAAAGATTTTGACCATGGTTACAGAGCTTGGTGGAGCTTTTAAACACAGAGGGTTTCCTGTTTCCATGGCTGCCGCCATTTTCAATCAATTGTGAAGCAATGGGAAATTTCATCGCTGGTAAAACATATGTCTGGATTATAGCCACGTTTCCATCTGCCACTGTTAAAAGATGGTGGTAACTTGGCATCATGTATTAATGTTAGATGTTTAACCTGAGCCTATTCTTCTACCAGGTTGCCGTCTGCGTTTGAGTCACGGTAGCCCCAAGCTGTGCTGTGGGAGATGAAGTCTCCAATGACTATTTGGTGTTTTCTCTGGCAGTGTAGTAGGATGTTGTTCCATTCAAAGGTGGAGCTTGGTGGTGTGTAGACTGACGGGGTTTCCTGTTTCCATGGCTGCCGCCATTTTCAATCAATTGTGAAGCAATGGGAAATTTCATCGCTGGTAAAACATATGTCTGGATTATAGCCACGTTTCCATCTGCCACTGTTAAAAGATGGTGGTAACTTGGCATCATGTATTAATGTTAGATGTTTAACCTGAGCCCATTCTTCTTCCAGGTTGCCATCTGCGTTTGAGTCACGGTAGCCCCAAGCTGTGCTGTGGGAGTTGAAGTCTCCAATGACTATTTGGTGTTTTCTCTGGCAGTGTAGTGGGATGTTGTTCCATTCAAAGGTGGAGCTTGGTGGTTTGTAGACTGACGTTATTGAGATGTTAGCAAGAGAGATGGTAATAGTTTCAATATTATTGTCAGAGCAGTTAATGCAGGTATTTTCTATAAGCAATGATGGTTTGGCAAAAATTGCTGAGCCATACTTTTCATGTCTGATTTCGGCAGCAAGCTTCATGCCTGGGATAATTGGTCTCCTACTAGTGGGCTTCAGGTGCGTTTCTTGTAAGCAAAGGATGTCATAATTTCTGCTTTGTTACACTACTACTTCTGCCTTCATGATCGTGTATCCCTCAATGTTGAGTGATGCAACTGCCAAAACCGGCTCTAAAGGGAGCCCGTGTTTCTGGTTTAGAGATGAAGACATTCTGATGTTTATTATATAAAGACTGGTGGAGCTTCTGATGTAACTTGTAGTCATAGGTTGTATAGAGATTGGCCTCTGAGTGCTAGTCAGAGTTTCCAGGATGCGTCACGTGGAGGCTCTCTATGTGCATCCCTTTTTTCCAGATGTCCCAAACAGTCTGAAGGGAGCTTCATCAGAGAAAATAACTTTGCACCAGTCTTCTGCTGTCCAATCCTTGTACTTCCTGCAGAATTTCAGTCTGTCCTTCACGTTTTTCTTGGAGAGAAGTTACTTCTTTTCTGCCCTTCTTGACAACAGGCCGTTGTCCAAAAGTCTTCACCTCGCTGTGCGTGCAGATGCTCTCACACCAACCTGCTGCCGTTCCTGAGCAAGCTCTGCACTGCTGGTGACACGATTCCAGCTGACTCCTCAGGAGGAGACGGTTCTGGCACTTGCTGGACACTCTGGGACGTCCTGAAGACTTCTTCACTGCAGTTGAACCTCTCTCCTTGAAGTTCTTGATTCGGTAAATGGTTCTTTCAGGTGCAATATTCTTTGTAGCAATTTCCTTGCATGTGAGGCCATTTTGATGCAAATCGATGATGGCTGCACGTGTTTCTTTGGAGGTAACCATTGCTAACAAGAACACAATGATTTGAAGCGCTTCTTCCCTCCTTTTGTAGCAATCAGTCTGCTCTTACAATCTAATTAGTATGATAGTGATTTCACCTGACTAGTACTCATTCACACTTTCATGTGTGCAGCTGATATGATTAATCAATTAATGTTAGCTAGTCATTTTGTGTCAGGATAAAAAAACAGTGAATTTATTTATTTATTTTTTTGTCAAAAGTTCATTTTTTGGCCAATGAAGCTTTTAGCAATTATTTAAAATGCATTTGATCACTCTACACAATAATCTAGAAACAATGTGAATGAACACCACAACAGCTTAAGCAGCAAACTTTGCAAAACACAAAATGTATGTCACTGCCAAAACTTTTGGCCATGACTGTACACTAAGTAATTTTCCTCGTATTCCTATCGACGCTTCACACTCCAGTCCAGCGGGTGGAGCTAAAGCACATACGCTTGTTTACCAAACATCATTAAAAGAAGAAGAAGTTTAGTTTCACCATGATCTCTATGTCATGTCGTGATGCTGTTTTAATACAAACTGTTATAAATGTTGTTTCTGTAAATAGAAAAATACAGTTTTTAAATCAGGTCAGTAAATACCTGTAATATTCTCATCCTCATATAGTCGTGACTAAGTTTTGAAGCAAGCAGGAATATCTGGAGGAGTATCATCTGAACTGAGATCTGCTGCTGTGAAGATGCTTTTTGTTAAAGAGGAGAGTGAGGAGGACAAGAGTGAACCAGAAACCTGGAGAATAAAACACGAGGAACCAGAAACCTGGAGAATAAAACGTGAGGAACCAGAAACCTGGAGAATAAAACACGAGGAACAAGGTTGGTGTTTATTCTTTGTTCATCTTTAATGACTGTTTGTGGTACATCCACAGATTCTTAATGTAAAAATAAGACCTTAACTGTCATAAAAATCAACGTTTCAAAGTTCTTATAGAAATGTGACTGAACCGACACTGAGAAGACTTAATATACTTTATTTTTGCTTTTTGGAATCATAAAACTGTGTTGAATTCAGAGCGTGTGAGACTGAATTTGTTTTTACACTAGTAGAAGCCCAATTTTAAGTAAAGTCACTATAGGACTGTGGTTATTTTCAATAATGTGAATGTCTCAGTAGAGCATTATTTGCTTGTTCGGGACATTTCCCTGTAAGTCAGTAACAGTTTTGCAGCAGGCTTTGCAAACAGACTTTTACTGTATATACCTGACAGCATTGTCACAACATGGACATAAACTTGTTTATTCTAATGCCTGATCTGTGACCAGTGATTTCTGATGTGTAATTATTAAAGTTAAGTCAGACAAGTTGTTTATTTGTCTCAGAATTGTTTTGTGTGTGTGTGTGTGTGTGTGTGTGTGTGTGTGTGTCAGTCAGTAAATCAAGCCACTGACCAAACTTAACATTGTTTCTCCTAGTAGCATGATTATAATCTGTTATTTAAATTGTGATGAACTTATATACAAAAAGCGATCAAAGAACAAACCCTGTTTGCTGGAGCTGTCAATCACACAGCACAAGTTTATTTGGACAATTAAAACTCTCATTATAATCAATGGTTCTCTTACACAACACAAACCTTTTACAGTATTTACATCATGTTAGCTGTTAGTTATGATGAACGCATTTTGTGAGAGTGCAGAAAACAAGATGTGATGATTAGATCAAACAGACTGTCATCTGCTCAGTGCTCATCGCTGCAAACTTTCATGTGATGGGAGTAGATCTAAATATAATGCTATAATTAACACTTTACATGATTAGTTAATCTCGACAGCTTAATGGTAAAAACATAGTAAAAGTATATGAGACTGTTCCACATGTTATACTTCCTATGCAAAGATGTGACCCTGGACCACAAAACCAGTCTTAAGTCGCTGGAGTATATTTGTAGCAATAGCCAAAAATACATTGTATGGGTCAAAATTATTGATTTTTCTTTTATGCCAAAAATCATTAGGACATTAAGTAAAGATCATGTTCCATGAAGATATTTAGTAAATTTCCGACTGTAAAAATATTATAACTTAATTTTTGAGTAGTAATATGCATTGCTAAGAACTTCATTTGGACAACTTTAAAGGCGATTTTCTCAATATTTGTATTTTTTTGCACCCTCAGATTCCAGATTTTCAAATAGTTGTATCTCGGCCAAATATTGTACTATCCTAACAAGCCATACATCAATTGAAAGCTTATTTATTCCACTTTCAGATGATGTATAAATCTCAATTTCGAAAAATTGACCCTTATGACTGGTTTTGTGGTCCAGGGTCACATATGTTAGCCAGTCACAGCAGTGGGCCTTTCCATTGAGGTCTCACAGCAGAAACACTCCTTCAAACAGAGCATTCAAATCAGAAGCTAAAATCAGTGTAGAAAATAGACATTTATTACTATGTAAAAACATAATACATTTGTACCTCAAGAAACATTATATTTTCATGTGAAAACATTATAGTTGCACCTCAGGAAACATTATAAAATAATAATAAAAATACAGGTCACGACCCCTTTAAAAAGTATAAAATTTGAAGTGCTGATACCTGCAGATTCCCTGTAGACAGCTGTAAAATAATGTAGATTAGACAAATACTTTTCACAATACATCAAAGGGCACATTTACACGACAATAATATTCTAAAGATGGAAATTTGTTTCTCAACATTTTTAAGTTTTGCATACATACAGCAGCATTGTGAAGGGATCCCTGTTTGTGAAAACAGTAACATCAAGCGCATGTATATTACATGTTCAGTCTATAGGTACGGTGACCGAGAGAGTTCAATGCACTGCAAATTAGGGCTGGGCGTTATATCGAGTTTGCACGATATATCGATATTTTCTTTATAAGCTGTGTTCCTGTGGCTCAGTGGTAGAGCATTGCATTAGCAGCGATGTTCCTGTGGCTCAGTGGTAGAGCATTGCGTTAGCAGCACAAAAGGTTGTGGGTTCAATTCTCAGGGAACACACATACTGGTAAAAAAAAATGTATAGCCTGAATGCACTGTAAGTCGCTTTAGCTAAAAGCGTCTGCTAAATGCATAAATATAAATGTATAAGCGATTCGATATGAGGCAATACCATTTATATTGATATACAGTAGTTTGATACGAGCGCATCTGAAAATATAGCGGAGGACACAGACTGAGCTGCTGCGGAGAAAGTGCATAATCCAATTTGTTCTAAACTTGTGACAAGCTTCATATTCATGCTCGCCAAACAGACGGAGCGCAATAATTATGACTAAAATATAAATTTCGCTGAAATATTTGCAGTTGGACAATAAATGTGACATGTAGAATTTTAAACCTACAAGTAAGTAAATTTTTATGATAGCACTGACTATAAAGTGACCGTAATGGGGTAATCAAAATAGCCTAACACAACTTTGTGCTTTTGTTCTCATTTATTTTCATTTTTAGTTTAGTGA
>NW_015548748.1:0-1759 GCF_001515605.1 Sinocyclocheilus anshuiensis | reverse complement strand
AAAAGCCTTATTTTTGTTTTTAGATTGCAATGTTACAATGTTAGAATGAAATGTGATTTTAACCCTTTTTTGCACATGATATAAAGGCTTACATGGTTACATTCACTTTCATAGCCAACTTTAACTTTCAACGTTTTCATAACCTTTAATATGTATTGTTTTGTTGGACAACATTGGGCGGTAAGTGAAATATATATATATTAAATACAGATTTTTTTAATCCAAATACAAAAATGAAAATACCGAGATTTTCGGGATTTTTGCCCGTATCGCCCAGTCCTACTTCTGAAAATAGAAAATTAATGGAAATTTACAGCCCATTCAGTCAAAATGATGGATAAGGATTATTTGTAAATGCTACATAAATGGAATGGAAAAACAAAAACAAGATTAAAAATGATTTTAAATAACCGTGCTACTGTTAGTAATAACCTTTATTCTGTGGATATGCACAGGTCATAACCTGCCCGCATGGTCTGAGAAACTAATCATCACTTTCTGACTTAATTCAATTTCCATTTCAGTTTATTAGTAAAGCAGATGTCGAATATGACTTTTGTGTGAGCACCATTGTTATCTAGCACTGCCTTAATCCTCCTGGGCATGGAATTCACCAGAGCTGCACAGGTTGTTGCTGGGATCCTCTTCCACTCCTCCATAATGACATCACGGAGCTGCTGGATGTTAGACACATGGCGCTTCTCCACCTTCCGCTTGAGGATGCCCCACAGTTGCTCAATAGGGTTCAGGTCTGGAGACATACTTGGCCACTCCATCACCTTCACCTTCAGCTTTCTCAGCAAGGCAGTTGTCATCTTGGCGGTGTGTTTGGGGTCGTTATCATGTTGGAAAACTGCCGTTTGGCCCAGTTTCTGAAGGGAGGGCATTATGTTCTGCTTCAGAATGTCACAGTACATGCTGGAATCCATGTTTCCCTCAATGAACCGCAGCTCCCCAGTACCAGCAGTTTTCCCTCAATGAACTGCAGCTCCCCAGTACCAGCAGCACTCATGCAGCCCCAGACCATGATGCTACCACCACCATGCTTGACTGTAGGCAAGACACAATTTCCTTGGTACTCCTCACCAGGGCGTCGCCACACATGCTGGACACCATCTGAGCCAAACAAGTTTATCTTAGTCTCATCAGACCACAGGACATGGTTCCAGTAATTCATGCTCTTGGACAGGTTGTCTTCAGCAAACTGTTTGCGGGCTTTCTTGTGAGCCAGCTTTAGAAGAGGGTTCCTTCTGGGACGACGGCAATGCAAACTGACTTGTTGCAGTGTGCGGCATATGGTTTTAGCACTGACAAGCTGACCTCCCGCTTCTGCAACCTCTAAAGCAATGCTGGCAGCACTCATGCGTCTGTTTTTTGAAGCCAGCTTCTGTACCTGACGCACAGCACAAGGACTCAACTTCTTTGATCGGCCATCGTCTGTACCTGACGCACAGCACAAGGACTCAACTTCTTGGTTCGACCCTTGTGAGGCCTGTTCTGAGTGGAACTTGTCTTAGAAAACCTCTGTATGACCCTGGCCACTGTACTGCAACTCAGTTTAAGGGTGTTACAGATCTTCTTATAGCCTAGGCCATCTTTGTGGAGAGCAACAATTCTAATTCTCAAATCCTCAGAGAGTTCTTTGCCATGAGGTGCCATGTTGAACATCCAGTGGTCAGTATGAGAGAATTGTACTCAAAGCACCAAATGTCAGCTGCTCTAATACAAGATACACAAATTTGTATGGTCCTGTCAAGCA
>NW_015548747.1:411-1647 GCF_001515605.1 Sinocyclocheilus anshuiensis | reverse complement strand
AAAGGTAGGCTGTCGTTTCTGCTGTATCGTTGGGAGCTGGGAGACTCTACCCACTTTGTGAATTCGCAAACCACGGCGAGGAAGTATTTGTTACCCCGTGTTGACCGTGGTAGGGGTCTTACCCAATCTATTTGGAGATCCGACCATGGGAAGGTCATTCCTTTCCGTTGCAGTGGTGCTCGGTGATTTGGATTTGCCGGTTGGAACTGGCAACACACCAGGCATCCTTTTACATACTCCGCCACGTCTTGCTGCATGCCAGGCCAGTATGCTACTTGCTTGATCGTTTCGTAGGTGGCCTTGGTGCCATGGTGTCCAGCGCATGGTGAATCGTGGGCGTGCGTCAGCATTATCCCCCTTTGGCCCTGAGGGACTACAAGCTTTGGCACAGTGAGGGGCTCAGGGACATATGTGAGGACGCCGTCTTTGAAATGCAGCATGTGCTTGATAGAGTTGAGCGTGCGGAGATCATAGGAAGTGGCTAGGTCGGAGGTGGAAATGGGATGAGTCAATGGGTTTGAAAGGTGAGCTGCAATAGTTTGCAGGGTGGGATCCGAAGCTGATCATAGGAAGTGGCTAGGTCGGAGGTGGTAATGGGATGAGTTAATGGGTCTGAAAGGTGAGCTGCAATAGTTTGCAGTGTCGGATCCGAAGCTTGGAGGGTGAGGAGATCATCAGTGGCGAATTGAGGTGAGAGTTCAATGTGGGAGGAGGTGGGGGTTTGCGCGCCAGTGGCATGGGTGGGAGGGCAGGAAATGTCCAGGACTCTCCGTGTAATGCACCTGCTTTGGCGAGGGCATCGGTTTGGTCATTGAGATCTTTGTCTTGTCCTGGTTGAAGTGAGAGGCCTCGAACCTTTTTCCAATAAACAATCATGTCATGTTCAGTGACAATGGCCTCGCATGCTTGGAAGAGTTCCTGATGTTTGACAGGCTTGTTGTTAGCTGTCTTGAATCCATTTTGTTTCCATCCAGCTAGATGGCATGTGAAGCTTAGACGGGCATAGTTCGAGTCGGTACAGATGAGGAGTTCTCTTATGTTGTGGGATGCAGCAAATTGTAGGGTGATGAGGATGGCCGCAATTTCTGCATATTGCGATGAGTGAGGGCCTAATTTGAATTGTTGCGGCGGGCAAGGGTCATTGTTGAGCCAGACCACTCCCGCTCCAGCTTTCAAGTTGCCCTGTTGATTGTAGGAGCAGCCATCGACATATGCTGTGGGCATCCCTTCACACAC
>NW_015548747.1:0-337 GCF_001515605.1 Sinocyclocheilus anshuiensis | reverse complement strand
TCAGTTGTGGCGGTAACGGTTCTTTGGGTTCTGCTGCTGTGTGCAGCGTGTCCGTTGAACAGTTCTGGCAGGCTTCTAGCCCGTTTCCTAGATAAGATCTGTGGTTTTGGGCATATCTTGCCTCGACGTCCCGTCCTTGGAGCGTCATTAGCCAAGTAGCTATGCGTGCGTTGGTTACTACGCCATCCCTGATTTGTTGGCTGTTGAGGAAGGTTACTGGCTGGTGACAGGTTTCAATGATAACCTTCTGAGCTCCAATATAGTTGGAGAAACGCTGTATGGCCCACACAGTGCAAAGCTTTTTCACAGTCTGAGTATTTGCATTCTGGGGGAAGCA
>NW_015548746.1:0-6025 GCF_001515605.1 Sinocyclocheilus anshuiensis | reverse complement strand
TTCTTCTTCTGCTAAGAAGCGTGTTGGAGCCTGAGCCGGTGCGGACGTGCCCGGTGGGCTCCAACACATAGTCAGTCAGCCTGCGGTTCTGTTAGATTCTGAGAAGATGAGGATGTGAGCTAGTACCCCTCGAAGGACACCCTAAGTTCGTGCGTGCCAGGCCTCGGCCTTGACTTTACATTCACCAAAGATCCTAGGATCTCAGCTGATGTCTCTCTTAGCTCTTGTTCACTTTCCACTGGGAAGAAACTCCCAATCACCATTGAGTCAGAACATCTTTGGAATTCATCACTCTTCAAACCCGCAAGAAAGTGATCGCAAGTCCAAAACCTTGAAACCATCAAGACTTTCATCCGAGACTGCAACCGGACACGGAAGAAGGTGATCGCGACTCCTACACCACCGAACCTCCAAACCATCAAGACTTTCATCCAAGACCGCATCCGTACACTCGTTCCAGGCCAAGGCAATGCAAGTATCGTACATTTAACTAAACGAAACAGAAGTTTAGTATAAGCTGTAGACCCCGTTCTAAAACGGCGCTGATGGTTTTACTCAGGTGGTTAACTGACTCTTTTCATAGCTTCATTCTCTTTTTTTCCTGATGGTTTCATCCATCAAGTCTCATTTGCCCTTTCCCCTGTATGAGTGATTGATTGACTGTTTGTTTGTTAGACTAGTTTGTGTTAGTGTTTAGTTAATAAAACTCTTGTGCACAAATTACATGAGTTTCTGATTCTGCCTTGCAAATTAATTGTCCCTTTACGATTTTGATCCTTTCTACATGCTCTAATGCATTAATACTCTAATGCATTAATGCAAAAAAATTATAGTATTTTCTGTAGCCACGGAAATATTTCTTTCCTAGAGTTGATATGAACTTACACTGAATGATCGCTGGATGAACAGATTGGTTGATGGCAATTTAATTATGCTACAGTTACTACTGGCAGATGATATAAATAATTGTAATTAATCATAATTAATTGTAATTATTTATATACATTTCCCTTTTGAGCTAATTTGCCACATGTGTCAAGCTGGTTTCTAAAAGCATAGAACAAGGTTACTTATCCAGTTCGCTTGCAGGCCACCTCGCATCAGAGGTATTACTACTACAGGACAGAGATGCTTACGTTCTCCAGTCCGAAGTGCAAACTCCGCTTGCAAAAGGAGCCATGGAAATGGTTCCCCTGGCAAACAGCGGAACAGGCTTTTACAGTTGCTACTTCCTTGTTCCCAAGAAAGATGGCAGGTTCAGGCCCATCCTCAATCTCAGGTATCTGAACTACTTGATTATGAGACGCCCGTTCAAGATGCTGTCTTTGAAACAGATCCTTGCGCAGATATGCCCCGAGTGATGTTTTCCAGAGGTTGCTCGGCCTCATGTCAGCCGCCTTCTCTGTGATTCCTCTGGGCCTGCTTCAAATGCGGCCCCTCCAATATTGGCTCATAGCCCATGTATCATCCCATAATTGGTGCCTGGGACATTTCCATCTCAACGTAACCCACCACTGCATCAGATCTGTGGCCCCTTGGAAAACCCCTCAGCTGTTTTAGTCAGACGTCCTATTGGGAATGACCTCTAGAGGGAAGGTGGTCATGACAGATGCCTCCAACTCTGGTTGGGGAGCTCTGTACGAGGGCAGACTGGCATTCGGCTCCTGGAGCAACACTTGCACATCAACTGCTGGCCAGTCTGAACCAAGGGGCAGACATGTTGTCCAGGGGCAATGTAGCACCAGGAGAATGGAGTCTACATCCCCAAATGGTTCAAACAATCTAGTCTTTCCTTTTGAGGTGAAGAGGTCATCCTCTGCCCTCCCAAAGACAGTTTCACTGCCTAGTTTACTTGCAGCAAGATGCCCTGACCACAAATGGCCCTTTGCTTGCTTGTATGTCTTCCCTTCGCTTGTATTGCCCTGCTTTCTCAGGTCATCAAACAGGTCAGGGAAGTCAGATGCTTAGTCCTCCTGGTGGACCTAATCAGACTTGTTTCCCCAAGTTGATTCAGCTGCTATAGGCAGCCCCTTGGCCGATACCATTGAGGGCAGATCTCCTCTCTCAAGCGAGAGGCATGATTTGGAATCCCCGGCCAGAGCTCTGGAGCCTTCACATTTGGCCCCACAATGGGAGTCATTACAGCTCCCCGTGAGAGTGACTAATACCATTTTGGAGGCTAGAGTCCTGTAAGGTCCATGCACTTGGCCCAAGGAAGGTATCCAGTGGTGGCTGAAGGTTTCTTGCGTGTTCGGTCTTTTCAGCGTGCAAAGTTATTTAATTTAAGTTTAATTCTAATCTGACTCCATTTTAATATGACCTCGAATTTAAATTGTCATACGAATTGGTTGCTTGACCATTTCTAATTATTATTCTGACATTTGATTATTCTATTTATTCTTTAATATTATTGTACTCGTTCATTCGGGTGCTCATGTCGCTCAAAGATATCGCTTCGGCCATTATCGTATCTTACGGTCACATTCTCGTCAGTCTTGGTTAGACAGAGGTAATTGGCTAATACTTTAGACGGCCGCTCCTATGCTTGCTCATTCTAAGTACTTTTAATTAGCCCCCATATATTTGTACACACTTGAATAAATCAACATTATTTCTAGTCAGAGGTCACGACCACTACTATAGATATAAGCCGACCAACATTACTTTCCCTAATAGTAGTTTTGGTATGGTCATGCCATGGTTTCCCCATCTACACTTAACTAGAGTAATATTACAATAAACAGAGATTAGGCTCACCCTATTTAGGTTGGTCGAACAACATCCAGTTGATCTAAAATTACCTATAAGCCCTTACAATCTAAGTACACCTGAACTAATACCAAGTGTTAGCTGGATCTCTAAAGATACAGTTGGTGTGCCCTATGCTCCATCTCAACTGAATTTTAGCCCGTTACTAACCTGACGCAGGAAATGCGGTAACAAGGATACAATGTAATCTACTAGAGTAAATAATTACATCGTAAAACAGAATAAAATCAAATGTAACAATTTATTATCAGTCAGGTAAATATGTATTATGCCAATTACATAGCCAATTCAAAGATATCAAATCAATACAAAACATCAAATTCTCAAAGATGAATCTAAGAGTAAGATGCATACCTGACTTTTAGAAATATACATAGTATGAAGTGTGTGGACACACTTCATACTATGGGCTCATTCTGGCTGTAGAATCGCCCTGATCTTCTTGCAGTTTTCATTTAAATACCTTAAGACCAAGACAATCATCCCCCGAAATGGAGACAGAAACTACTTGATCAATGCAAATTTCAATTGCTAGAGTTAACACCTTTTGGGACAGAATGTAATTTGCATGAAAGACACTGGGAAACGGCACACCCTCTATAGTGAGCCAAATATTTCTAAACTCTTAGGATCTGTATCACCTTTTAGTTTACTTGTAAGAATGAGACCATTGTACCAGACGCCCTGAGACTATTCAAATAATACCAAACATAACTGTAAATGTCACCTGCATTCATGTAGAACATTATATTCTACTATTGACCATTCTGAGTGAGCTGAGTGAAGGGAAGTATGGGTGAGGGGAAGGAAGGGGGTGAGGAGGAACCAATGCATATGTGAGAGACGTTTTCCCACATTTTCTCTCAGTGAGATGTGGAAACAGATGTCTGTATGTTAATGCACTGTGTGTATTGTCCTTCTCAGTAGATCAAAGTGTCTGAGGTTCTGTAATTCTTACAGTCCCATCTACGAGACGCCTCTACACACTTAAATGGTCAGTCTTTTCTGACTGGTTTGCAGCACAGAATGAGGACCTGTCCTCTTGTGATGTGTCATCTGTGCTAAGCTTTCTGCAAGAGCTGCTGGATAAGGGGCACACCCCTTCCACACTCAAAGTATATGTGGCAGCCATCATGGCGAATCATGCTCTTGTGGCAGGCCAGTCAGTCGGCAGAAATGACCTTGTCATTAAGTTTTTAAGGGGAGCTCATAGATTGAATCCGCCTCTTCCTCATACTGTGCCGACCTGGGACTTATCCATAGTCCTCAGGGCCCTATGGGGCCCCCCCTTCAAGCCACTCCAGTCGGCCCCCTTACGGCCCCTGTCGCTTAAGACCACCCTCCTTTTGGTTTTAGCGTCAGTCAAGTGAGTGGGCGACCTGTAAACACTGTCAGTCAGTGCTTCATGTCTTGAGTTTGGACCTAACAACTGTAGAGTCATCCTCAAACCAAGACACAGCTATGTGCCTAAAGTGCTCTCCACTCAGTTCAGAGAACAAGTCATCACCCTTCTAGATCTTCCTAATTCAGAGGACGAGCAGGGTCCCAATCCACTCCTCCCAGTTCAGGCTCTAGAGTGTATGTTGAGTGCTCTGGCCCATTTCGGCACTCAGAGGAGCTCTTTGTATGATTCGGAGGCCGCTCTAAAGGGTTGCCTGTTACAAAGCAAAGATTATCTCACTGGATAGTTGATACTATAGCCCCAGTTTACGCCTCAGCGGGCTTACAGTGTCCTATCTGACTGAGGGCCCACTCCACCAGAGCAATGGCTTCCTCCTGGGCTTGGTCCAGCAGAGTTTCAATTGGTAATATCTGTGCGGCAGCTGGCTGGTCTTCACAATCTACCTTCACTAGATTCTATAACATGGAAATCCCTGCCCTTCAGGCATGAATATTTTCCACTGAAATGACCTAATCCCCTAGATAAGTGGAGAAGGTTTTGTTATGTAGACTAGAGACCTGCACTCCTGCTGCACTACCATGAGACATGCGAGACCTGACACAACAGAGTGTGGCATGGGACAAGACTTGATGGGCGTGTGTGTGTGTGGGAGGGTAGAGAATCGAGTGTGTGTGTGATGCGGGAGAATAAAATGATTTGCGGGACTCCCGCAAAATAGAAATATCTACACATAAAAATATCTGAAATCAAATAAATTGTTATTCATCTATTGCACAAAAGCAACAAGAACAACTAATATAACATAAAAGCGATTAACAGGTGCAAACATAGGCAGAGTTTCTATTTATAACATGTGTTTGCAGTGTTGAGCAGTGTAGCCAATCAGTTGATTTCTGGAACAAAATGGCCAATCAAAGGTGTTTAAGTTAGAATCCACTAACCAATCAAACTGCCAAAGTTCCTGTGCAGTGCTGAATTTGCTTGCTCTTGAATCCTTTCATTATAACACAGTAAGTGTAGACATTATAAAAGATTCATTGTTATGAGCTTTGTGAGTTTGCGATGAACTGAGATGCACTCCAAAAAATATTGAGGCCAATTCTTAAGATTTATGTATTTCAATTGCATATAAATTTTCCATTCATTTTGATGACATATTTTTAACTTAAACTAATAAAATGTATGCATGCAAATTTTCCAACCTTATATAAATGAAACATGTAATGAGATTTATGTAATAGTACCAATAAATCCAATTTGTTTTAAATGCATAAGAAACAGGACTATGTACTATTATGTAATAAACCCAATGTACTTAAAATGCATCACATTTACGTAATGTTTATTAATAAGCACAATGTGTGACAACAAAATCGAACTACAACACAAAAAAGAACAGCCAGACAACCCTGTAACATTTTATCAATTTATAAACCCATTTAATCCCAAATTTTTCCCAGACATGAAAATATCCAAATGATGTGTCGTTAGTAACCCTTTGAAATAATCAATAATTAAAAAAAAAAATTTTTTTTTGAAAAGTGTGAAAAATTGTGTTTTATGGTCGGTCACGTGGGATAATGTGTGTACTGAATTAACATATTTCTGCAGTCATAAAAATTATTATATATCTTAGCCCAGCTATTTTAAACTGTTTGATCACATTCTAGGGTTACTATTATGCATAAAAAACCCTTATACAACATTGATAGGAATACTGAGATACAAAAAAAATACAACCATCAACATATTTCAAAATTGTTACTTTTTTGTAAAATATATCATAATTTTTTAATATTAGTGCTACCAGTATTAAGTCAAGTCAAGTCACCTTTATTTATATAGCGCTTTTAA
>NW_015548745.1:264-467 GCF_001515605.1 Sinocyclocheilus anshuiensis | reverse complement strand
TTAGTTTAGAACTCTTCTAATTTTTTTTTTAATTGTAGAGTGTGTCTTAATGTGTGCAATGATAACCTACCAGCAATGTAAATTATTTGTTTTAAATATATTAGTATGAGTACATTACAATATAAATGTATTAGAACGAGTACATTATTATTTATGGGCTTAAAAACAAGATGCAAACAATCAGAATATTGTACCTGGTGGGG
>NW_015548745.1:0-179 GCF_001515605.1 Sinocyclocheilus anshuiensis | reverse complement strand
TGTACTGTGGTACAGTTATGGAGGCCCTTCATAATGCAGAGGTCAGCTGCCTGCTCTGCCAATAGTTAGAAATGGTAAGCAGTGTTTAATAAACAGCTGTTTTTCTAAATTCTGCAGAGGTGAAATTCAGTGCTGTCATGTATCGTGATACGTATCGTACCGTGGCCTCTGTATCGTGA
>NW_015548744.1:0-528 GCF_001515605.1 Sinocyclocheilus anshuiensis | reverse complement strand
GCGTTCTCTCGCAAAACTTTTGCATTCTCTCGCAAAGATATTTGCATTCTCTCGCAAAGATACTTGCGTTCCTATTTTGTGTCTCCGCTGACATTCAGGGCTGTAGAGGTCGTCTCTAGGTGCTGATCCACCATCTGGTCTGGATACAGACTGGATCCGTATCTTGCAACACGACTTCACTGTAAGATTCATCTTCAGTTGTCTCTTCCTTGCTATTTTCTTGATCAGTAATATGATCAAGAACCTCTGGTAAAGACAGCTTCTTCGCCATTGTGCTGACACAGACTGAATGACAAGCAAGGTGCTGTGAGGGATTTATATGCTCTGTCTTTGTGCTAAAGCAGTTATTAGTAAACTTATGTCTGCTTTGTGAGAACCTAATATTTTGTCTAGAAGGTGTGATGAAAGAAAGATTATTTTGAAGCAGAGTGAAGCCAGTTCGTGTGTGTGTGTGTGTGTGTGTGTGTGGGTGGGTGAGTGAGCGAGAGAGAAAGAGAGAGTTATACTATCAGATTGATGAAATGATAT
>NW_015548743.1:1766-2062 GCF_001515605.1 Sinocyclocheilus anshuiensis | reverse complement strand
GAGAATTCCCAATTCTCAAGGGAACAGTTGAAGTAACTGGAGAAAGGCAAATATAAGAACCAGTAGAGCTGGGAGAAAAAAAAAAAAGAAAAAAGGAACCAGCTGTGAAAACAAAGAGGCAAGAGAGAAAAGAAAGTGAAGGATATTTACAGATGGATTGTTATAGACAGGCACGCATAGCTTTAGAAAAGATGAAAACAAACCAAGATATTACAAACTTTGAGGAAGTGTTAGAAGAAATAGAAGAGAAAATTAAAGAATCAGGAAAAAAGATACAAGAGGTAAATAGATTGGAA
>NW_015548743.1:0-837 GCF_001515605.1 Sinocyclocheilus anshuiensis | reverse complement strand
ACAGGGCCCAGTTAACCCTTGGGGAGGTCCCAATCCAGGATATTAGGGGGTGTCCAGAGAATCTAGGTGCCTAGAGGGGAGAGTCAGCTTCCAATTTTAACAATGAAAGCTGATCAAGAGCCTATTATGCAAATTAATATAGAGGGAAAAACCACACCCATGTTGCTAGACAAAGGTGTTGTCTATACCTGTTTAAATTTAATATATGCCTCACATCTCCCCTTATCTGGAAAATTTGCAAAGACAATAGGATTCTCGAGAAAAATGCAATTAATTCCAATGACAGATCCAGTGTGTCTACAAACAAAAAATCAAAATATAACAATGCCCATTCTGGTATCAAGTCAGACTCCTATCAATTTGTTAGGAAGAGATGCATTATGTAAATTAGGGCTACAAATTTGGTGTTCTCCAGAAGGAATATATATCGAAGCAATAGGAACAGAAACACAAATGGTGGTTGCAGAGCCAAAAAGCAAATGTCTATTGGATAGGACAGATAGAGCAATATGTGAGACAGACAGTCAATAAGTTGGTAAAGTATATTGAAGCACAAAATCCTGAAGCACAGCTACCCAAAATCAGAATTTAATTGCACAATGATATATTATCCAGAAAGAAAATAAATAAATAAAGAAAGAAAAATAAAAATAAAAATAAAGAAAGAAAAAATAGAACAAATAGGGCAATTAATTTCTGCTATGCTTCCAAAAAGACTAGCAATAATAAAACGTCAGGCACAGAAGAAGGGAAATGTCATTAAGGGAAACAATGCAGCAAATATAGAAGCCAAAAAAAGCTTCAAGGTGTCAAGTAGCAGTATTAGCACCTGTAGTA
>NW_015548742.1:1024-1185 GCF_001515605.1 Sinocyclocheilus anshuiensis | reverse complement strand
CTGTCAGATCAGCAGTCTTCCCCATGATTGTGTAGCCTAGTGAAAACAAACTGAGAGACCATTTTGAAGGCTCAGCAAACCTTCGCAGGTGTTTTGAGTTGATTAGCTGATTGGCATGTCACCATATTCTAATTTGTTGAGATAGTGAATTGGTGGGTTTT
>NW_015548742.1:0-930 GCF_001515605.1 Sinocyclocheilus anshuiensis | reverse complement strand
ACAATTTGAGTTGAATTACTGAAATAAATGAACTTTTCCACGACATTCTAATTTATTGAGATGCACCTGTATGTACAAGTCACAGGTGTTTGGTGATGAGTTTTTGGCTCAAGGTCTGAATTGAAAGTCACACCAGAGGTGTTCAGCTAGGATTAGGACTTGGCTTTCTGTAGACCAGTCAAGTTCTTCCACACTGACTGAATCAATCATTTCTTTTTGAACCTTGCCTTAAACACAGAGGCATTTTCATGTTAGAACAGAAAAGGGTCCTGTCCAAACTGTTGCTATAAAATTAAAAGCACACAATTCCCTCATTATATACACTGAAAAAAAATGATTCATTGAAATTACACAATTTTTGCACTGAAAAAAATGATGCAAATTTTTCCTCCTTCCAGAGCTCCTCCGTGGGACTCGAGACCGGTGAGTGGCGCAGGTGTCGCGCATTAGCATTTACTCCACAGGCCTCGCTCCCTTCCCACGGTTCTCGGCCCCGCCCCTCTCATCACAGTGTACAAGCCAGCCTAGCTATTCAAAATCTTTGTCTGCAATTTAATAATATTGACCTATTAGTTATGCTATTGCTTTTGACCATTAGGTATCAGTAACATAATTCATTCAGAACCTGTTTTATGGACATAGACTTTCTGTACCACACTATTCTGCTGATATGGAATGAGTTTGACTACTTAATCAGTTATATTAATAGAAATGTTTCACTGGGGGCAAACAAAAAAATCCTAAAATAATAAATAATACCCCATAGCAGCATTTCCAGCAGTATCCAACACTTCTCAATCATGATCTTACTCAGCTAAATGTGACTATTAGCTTAACAGCTATTCCTTGTTTTCTAGCTACCTATGCACATACAGCATACAATGCTAAAAAATGTTCTACATTATGAACCTTAACCCAAAAACCTTTAGC
>NW_015548741.1:363-507 GCF_001515605.1 Sinocyclocheilus anshuiensis | reverse complement strand
CGGAGAAATGACAAACAAGCGCTACTCTACACTGCTCAAACCTCGTGTTTGAATCATCAGTGGCAAATCCTTTAATTATGAAAACGTACTTACAGTCTGTGAGTCAGAAGCGCCAGACTGTCCTTGCAAAGTTGGAACTGCCCC
>NW_015548741.1:0-138 GCF_001515605.1 Sinocyclocheilus anshuiensis | reverse complement strand
CGGGCGGGCTTGAGAACGGCGCGGCCGGCGGATTCGACGAAGGAGCGGCCGGCGGGCTTGCGGCCACCACATGTGACGGCCCCGGGCTTCGTTTACGGTGAAAGCCGATCCGGCGATCGACAGCGCGAAGTTGATGTA
>NW_015548740.1:604-1003 GCF_001515605.1 Sinocyclocheilus anshuiensis | reverse complement strand
ATATAAACATTAAACGCTCCTCCATATGGGGACGTGGAGGAGCGCGCGGGAAAAAAGGGCAAAACAAAAACGTACAAAAACACGGAAATCAAACACGGGGAAGGGATGCCGCTTACTGTTAGGTCCGCTGTTCTGTCACGTTGCACACACACGAGGGACAAGGAGACGCTGGAGAATATGTTGACAGGACTTTATTTGCATGAACCACCGAGGAACCAAAGGAGACGAACACAGGAAGACGTTCTCAGGAAGACGTACACACGAAGACGTTCACAGGAAGACGTACAACAGCGGACAGAGAACTTGGAACTGGGAACACATTTTATACACACACACAGGAGGAGGGGATGACGAGACACACCTGGGAGCAATAAAACCAAGGGAAACACCTGGGACAAA
>NW_015548740.1:0-187 GCF_001515605.1 Sinocyclocheilus anshuiensis | reverse complement strand
TCAGGTACATCGCAGTGTAAGCTTCATAGTGAACATTACTACATCACTCTCGTCAACGTAGTCCATATCAACAACAAAAATATATCTTGACTCCATATAGTGGTTACTTTTGTACTTTCACGTGACTAAAATTGAAAAAGGAGTACTTTTACTCAAGTACTTGATTTGTGTACTTCATCCACCACTG
>NW_015548739.1:0-513 GCF_001515605.1 Sinocyclocheilus anshuiensis | reverse complement strand
GAACTTACTGGTAATAGTTAATACAACACGTCTCTAAAGAAAAAATAATTCACTATACAGTAGACCTCATTTCTGAAAACTAGATAATTGTATGATCAGCAGATGTCTATTATTTCAGAGTTCAGGTTTTGTTTTTTGTTTTTTCATGTCATACAGCTGCTTATTACAAGAGCAGTTTGTTGTAGGCTACTCTACATGTTCATATTAAGAGCCTATATATTGATAAATGATTAATAAATGTTTATACATAGGCCTATTTGAAAATGTTTTGAAACTGGTCTACCCAGTTTGACACATTTTCATTTTCAAATGTTATGTCTATTAAAATAAGGCTGTAGCTCATATAGTAGCCTATTGTTCATGTGTTGATATCTACTGAAGCCTTATGATCACAGTCGTGGCGAAACGAGTCAACCCCGGGCCCATATGCAAAAAATGTGTACGGCCCCCCAAACGTTATGGGCTCGTTAACTCGGTTAACTTAATTTAGGCCCTATTGTTGATTTTTCTGAA
>NW_015548738.1:1027-1246 GCF_001515605.1 Sinocyclocheilus anshuiensis | reverse complement strand
GATATTAAATCAGAATGGCAAGATATGAAATCAGAATTGCACAGACAAATCATAATTGCAAGATATAAAATCAGAATTCCACAGAAAAATCATAATTGCGAGATATAAAATCATAATTGCACAGAAAAATCTGAATTACAAGATATACAATTTTAATTGCGAGATATAAAATCAGAATTGCAAGATATAAAATTAGAATTGCGAGATATAAAATCAGAA
>NW_015548738.1:0-548 GCF_001515605.1 Sinocyclocheilus anshuiensis | reverse complement strand
TCAATTGCGAGATATAAAATTAGAATTGCGAGATATAAAATCAGAATTGCACAGAATAATCATAATTGAAAGATATATAATCAGAATGGCAAGATATATAATCAGAATTGCACAGAAAAATCAGAATTGCAAGATAAAAAATAAGAATTGTACAGAAAAATCAGAATTGCAGGATGTAAAATCAGAATTGCACAGAAAAATCAGAATTGCAAGATAAAAAATTCGAATTGCAAGATATAAAATTTGAATTGCACAGAAAAATCAGAATTGCACAAAAAAAAAAAAAATCAGAATGGCAAGATATTAAACCAGAATCGCAAGTTATAAAATCAGAATTGTATAGAAAAATCTGAATTGCAAGATATAAAATCAGAATTGCACAGGAAAATCTGAATTGCAAGATATCAAATTTGAATTGCAAGATATAAAATCTGAATTGCAAGATATAAAATTAGAATTGCACAGAATAATAAGAATTGCAAGATATAAAATCAGAATTGCAGAGAAAAATCAGAATTGCAAGATATAAAATCAGAATTGCAAGATAT
>NW_015548737.1:463-692 GCF_001515605.1 Sinocyclocheilus anshuiensis | reverse complement strand
AAGTCATAATTGCGTGATATAAACTCGCAATTCTGAGAACATCAACATTGGACTTTAACTCGCAATTGTGAGTATATATCTCACAATTCTGACTTTATAGCTCGCAATCGTGAGTTTATATCACGCAATTCTGACTTTATAATTCACAATTCTGACTTTATATCTCACAATTCTTACTTTATAGCTCACAATTCTGACTTTATAACTCGCAATTTTGACTTTATATCTC
>NW_015548737.1:0-110 GCF_001515605.1 Sinocyclocheilus anshuiensis | reverse complement strand
TATAGCTCGCAATCGTGAGTTTATATCACGCAATTCTGACTTTATAATTCGCAATTCTGACTTTGTATCTCACAATTCTGACTTTATAGCTCGCAATTCTGACTTTATAA
>NW_015548736.1:0-526 GCF_001515605.1 Sinocyclocheilus anshuiensis | reverse complement strand
AAATGCAGGAAAATTCCTACCTAACCTCGGTCAGGTGGAGAGCTGCTGGTTATAGGGGAATTAGGAGCTAAGGTCAGATGTAAGACCCCCGACGGAAACGAGTAGATACTCAAGTATCACTCTGATCCGGACGACCCCCGAAGGAAATGAGTAGATACTCAATTATCTCTCTGATCTGGATGAAAGTGCTGACGCCTTGTCTGGATCACATCCCTTAGGTCTTGCCTACCTCCCTTTGACCCGCGATTCCTCCTACCTCTACCCGCAGGCGGAGGAGGCGCGCGAGCCGCGACACTAGCCTTCTGTGCCCGTCTCTGATCCTCAGACCGAGACGGACCAGGACCCCTATGCTGTTCGGGCTTAGACCTGGACCATCGTGAAATGAAGGACTGAAGGCCGCTGAGTGCGCCTTTGCCTCCCTGAACTTCTCGACCACCGTCTCAACGGAGGTAACCAAAAATATTTGCAAGGCGAAACCGGAGCATCGAGAAGAAAACCCCTCTCTTCCATCCCGATATCTGCCAGG
>NW_015548735.1:1470-1619 GCF_001515605.1 Sinocyclocheilus anshuiensis | reverse complement strand
TAGATGGAAATGGCGCATCCCAAAACGCTATGTTTGAGAAGACATGAAATCAATCTACGGCTAATATGCCAGAGTGACTAGCAGTAAATCTGTAGCTGAGGGAGCAAACATCCAGCTCTCAATCGAGAGGGAGCTCGACCTACAGCATG
>NW_015548735.1:0-433 GCF_001515605.1 Sinocyclocheilus anshuiensis | reverse complement strand
CCCCTCAGGGCGACCCAGATACGGTAGACCAGTCAGGGTAGCATGAAAGCGTAACCCCAGCCCGGACGTCCAGGAAATATTTGCAGTGACGCGCCGGGGGCCTGATGATCACGAAGGCTCCTGCAGAAGCCTGTGTTATGGCCGCATGGTCCAGGAAGTATGAAACCGAAACCTGGCTTTTCTTACCGTCTGGACCTATATTGACGAGTGAAATAAACACTGCAAGTCGAGCACCCGGTTTCTGAACCCAGCAGAGGGGGTGTCCATCGAGGACCTACCCTAGAAAGGGACAGAAAGACACAGGTCCCGGGAAACACTGCAAAGAAACTAGCAGGAGGGTTATACACACACAACCACCAGCTCATTAGATGCACACATATATACACACATATACATATACATATATATATATACACACATATACATATACATA
>NW_015548734.1:0-525 GCF_001515605.1 Sinocyclocheilus anshuiensis | reverse complement strand
CAATGTAATTACCACGATCAAGGTCCAGAGACGTAGCAAGGACATCGGTAAAATAATCCATGTTGACATCAGGGGTTCAACCGTAATTTTACGAAGCTTCGAGAATACTTTTTGTGCGCAAAAGAAAGCAAAAATAACGACTTTATTCAACAATTTGTCTCCTCCGCGTCACCCTGGTGGCATTTCGGAGAGTATCTCATACGTAAACAACGTATGCAATTTATGTATGCAGATACGTTAGACGAATTGTTGAATAAAGTCATTATTTTTGTTTTCTTTGCGCAC
The DNA here is from genome assembly GCF_001515605.1 of Sinocyclocheilus anshuiensis. Classification (NCBI taxonomy): domain Eukaryota; kingdom Metazoa; phylum Chordata; class Actinopteri; order Cypriniformes; family Cyprinidae; genus Sinocyclocheilus; species Sinocyclocheilus anshuiensis. The sequence continues at coordinate 240 of NW_015548734.1, read as the reverse complement.
AAAGTATTCTCTTAGCTTCGTAAAACTACGGTTGAACCCCTGATGTCTTGAACGAAAACAATGTATCCGCGTGACGCAGCTGACACAGAATAGCATACGCAGTTTGCGTTCAGTGGATATTCTCTAAAATGGCACCAGGGTGACGTGGAGCAGACAAATTGTTGAATAAAGTCGTTATTTATTTTCTTTGCATAAAAAATGTATTCTCGTAGCTTCATAATATTACGGTTGAACCCCTGA
>NW_015548733.1:711-1319 GCF_001515605.1 Sinocyclocheilus anshuiensis | reverse complement strand
TATATATATATATATATATATATATATATACACACACATAACACAGTTTTAAACAGCCACATTACAGTATACTTAAAATATTGAGTATTTGGCATTAAATGCATTTTTGTGCACTATATATATAAAAAACAAAAAAAAACAAAAACAAAACACGTAACCATTATGTTGCTCTGTATATGCCGGTTAAAATCTTGGAATAATTAAAGAAGTCTTATTGTCACCAAGGCTGAATTCACATGATAAATACAGTAAAAACATGAATATTGTGAAATATTATTACAAAAAATAACAATAATAAAAAATAGTTTTCTATTTGAACATATATTAAAATGTAATTTATTTCTGTGATGCAGAGCTGGATTTTCAGGATTCATACTCCGGTCTTCAGTGTCACATGATCCTTCAGAAATCATTCTAATATGATAATTAAACAAGAAAAAAATATTAATTATTCCAAACTTTTGAGCATAGTATGTGTGTGTGTGTGTGTGTGTGCATATATTTCATATAATTTCTTTTTATATATATGTAGAGATTACATTACATTAAAGACAATAAGCAGTTAACAAATGCCTACTATATATATATATATATATATATATATACAT
>NW_015548733.1:0-665 GCF_001515605.1 Sinocyclocheilus anshuiensis | reverse complement strand
ATATATATATATATATATACATATATATATATATATATATACATATATACACACACACACACACACATTGAGATACTGTAAGTGAAAATGTGAAGTTATTATCTTAAGGAGCTTTTTTTTTTTTTTTTTTATGAACCTTGCAATGTGTTTTGTCATCTTAACATCATATTGATTTAAATTTAAATTGGTGAAATGTATTAAATAATAGGAATATTTTTTATTATATAAAAATAATTCAATTAATATTCATATCCTATTATTATCCTATTATATAATAAATATTATAATTTATTCAATGTATAAAACTGTTAAATACATTTTGACTTGAATAATGTATATTTGTATTCGGGGTGGAACGGTTCAACTTACTCACGGTTCGGTTTGTATCGCGGTTTTAGAGTCACAGTTTCGGTACGGTTCCTAAACGGAAGTTGGAGCTAAACTCTGCAGGACAGCGGCCCTCCAGGACTGAGTTTGGAGACCCCTGAACTATACTGTCAAATAAAAATAAAGAAAATAAGAATAATCTAACTACAAGCAACAGCACAAAAAAATACAATAGAGTAAAGATACAAATAAAATAAACAGTGATTTTCATTTTTTTTAGGTAGGTCTAACCTATTAGTTTTTAGGTACAGAAATTTAATAAAGTAATGAAATGTAAA
>NW_015548732.1:1042-4153 GCF_001515605.1 Sinocyclocheilus anshuiensis | reverse complement strand
GGACTCCAAAGAGCACGTACGGGATCATGAGGTCCCAGTCACGCCTATCTTCGGCCGCCACCCGCTTCAGCATCCGTTTGAACGTCTGGTTAAACCGCTCCCCCAAGCCATCCGTCTGCGGGTGGTAGACCGATATCCTCAGAGCAGGAATAGTTCTCGGGCAATGTTCTTGCCATTGACCGCCCGAAGAGGAATGGCTTCCGGGTACTGGGTGGCATAGTCCAGGATAACCAGGATGTGCTCATGTCCCCGGGCAGACTTCGGCAGCGGTCCCACCAGATCCATCCCGATCCGCTCGAAGGGCACATCGATGACGGGTAGTGGAATGAGCGGGCTGGGGGGAGGAAGACAAGGAGACGTCTGCTGGCAGGTGGGACAGCTACGGCAGAAACGTTTCACTTCCGCCTCTAGTGCGGGCCAGTGGAAACGGTCTCTGATGCGTTGGACGGTGTTTTCGGCCCCTAGGTGCCCCGCCATTGGGTGGCCATGTGCCAGCTCCATGACTGTCTCTGTCTTGGTGGTAGGCACGACCAAGAGGAATTTGTGCTCCCCCCACCTGTGGGCGACACAGTACAGCAGACCATTTCTTATTCAAAATGCTGAAATCCGCTGAAATCCGCACTGTGCGGGCCGGCACATAGTGGGTGTCTCCGTGCACACACGTCAGTGGCAACTTGGATTTCTGCTCGGGCCTTGGTCGTACCAGGGTAGGTTGCACGAGGGTGACTGAACTGCCGGAATCCAAGAAGGCCTGTACTGGTTTCCCTTCTAGTTTTACCATCCTGCTGGGGCCCGGGGAAAGTCCGTCCTGGTGCAGGAAACACCCCGCCATCCAGCTTTTGAGAACTGGATGTGGTAGACTAGAGTTTTTGCTACAAAATCATCCTGTTCACTCATTCACAGAAAATAATATATTGATTTAAATTTTGTAAGACATGTTTTGTGCTAGAAAGGCCATATGCAAGGGAGTGACAATGACCATGAATATTTAGTGATTCATGCCTGAGAGACAAAGGGCCCTCCCCTAATGAGCCATCAGTGAGCAATGTGACTGTGAGGCATGCAGAGGTGGAAAGTAACGAATTACAAATACTTTTGTTACAGTACTTGAGTACATTTTTTTATTTTTTCTATTTTCTTGAGTATAATTAATTTGTGGTACTTTTATTTTTATCTGAGTAGAATAAAACTAAAGTATTCAACTTGGCTACATTTATTTTTCACAAAAAGTACAAAGTACAAAAAAAAAAAAAAAAAAAATGGACAAAGGCGGCGCCGATGGAGAAACAGAGCCAGCCGGCGTTTGACGGGCACTTTTCAAACTCCTGGGGTGGAGCCCTGCGCTTCAGCCAATAACAGACAGGTCTGACTCGGGTGCAAAACCAATCAAAACTTCCAGTTCAGCTGGGGGGTGGGCCGTTCAAACTGCGCTTTGCTTTAACTGTCAATCACCGGCATTGTCATTTTGAATCAGCATCATTAGCATTTCAGTAATTTAGTGAATGCGAGCTATGCTCTGATTTTAAATCGTAATTGTGTCAGCTCCTAACTAACTAACTAAGCTCCTGAAATGGGTCATACCGTCGATATTACACAGCAGTATAAGTAACTAGAAACTCGGTTGATAGAAGGACGCAGTTATTGCATGGATGGAGCAAGCTTTTTACAAAGCTAAAATAACCTCAACATTAACAACAACATTGAAATAGGAGCACATGCATTTTACGTGCATCTGGCTGATAGATGATGATTTATCTGTCAGTCAGATGCATTTAAAATCACTTTTTCTGTGTTTGTGCTTTGGATGTGTGAACACATGGGCGAAGAAACAAGATAGTCTATGTATGACTGGACGATTTATTAATATCCAAAACGAGACGATATGAACATTACGGAGCGCTAAACCCTCTCATGCTGTGCATGTTTCATTCATACTCAAAGCCGGAGGGCGCTCTCGCGCAGAAAGTCCAAAACGGCCCAGTAGAAGTAATAACTTACTATGTGCAGGAAATCCCTAATATGGACAAAGGCATGCTATTGCTGTAGCTAAAAAAGGTAATACATATTAAAATGCGCACAAAGGAATCGATAAGAGGAATCGAAATTTTAGTTTTATAACAACTAGACGATTCCTGACCGTAAGCATCCTATTCCAGATTTGGAATAGTTTTTGGATTCCCAATCCTAGGTATGGGTTTAAATGTTAAATAAAATACTATTTTTTTTGTCCTACTGAAAATGTGCGATTTTAAACCATTCAAGTCAATAAGACTCACGGGCTGTTTTCTCTGCTGCACACACATCCTTGTGTAAGTGTTCAAAAAAGCACAAAGTGTTCAGCTAAAGCCTGTTGATTTTCATTCATAGTATTCAGCTAACAAGGAAATATTTTGCAATAAGAGTTAGAATAAATGTGAATGATATCTAAGATTATTTATTTATTATTATTATTTACCTTATTGGAATCAAAATTAGGAATTGACAAGAATCGGAATCATAAAAATTAAAATGATGCCCAACCTTACCCATATACCCCACATTATTTTTTACTGGCACATTTCAATTCACACTGTTTTAATTCAATTCAATTCAAGTTTATTTGTATAGCGCTTTTCACGATGTGTCTGGTTGTGGTGCCCTGGACTGGCCACTTGAACTCCATTTCCCATAGTCCCTTGCCTGTCGTTTCTGTTCTGATCATGATCACCTGTGGGCAATTTACTCATCATTTCATCACTATTTATACCATGCTCACACTGTCTGTCTTTGCTGCAGTATTGTTTGAGGTTACATCGTGTTTTCTGTTCCCTGTGTTTTGGATTACCTTTTGCCACGTTGTTGTTCTGTTCTGTTTATTTGTTCTTCAGTAAACTGCACTTGGATCTAACCTTGTTTTCTCCTGGCATTCCGTGACAGCTGTCTAATATAACGCCCAGATTTTTGACTGTAGATGAAGTAACAGTACATCCGTCTAGTTGCAAATTGGAATAAATTCTGTGTACTGTTTTTTTTGGTCCAATAAGTAATATATCTGTCTTATCTGAGTTTAATAGAAGAAAATGATTGGTCATCCAATCTTTTACACACTCTGTTAGCTTAGATAATTTAGAA